>NC_087162.1:9457500-9552500 GCF_035594125.1 Scylla paramamosain | reverse complement strand
GCTCTGGCTGTCAGATCTTTTACGGAACTAGTAACAAAAAGACTCCACTCCCATCACTTGGCAACATGGAAGGCGTGGGGTCAGAACGCTTGGGAATAATGATGACCTGCGCTAATTGCAGCATGGGATTACCTGGTGAGCGATTAACAACACCTGTCTGTGGTTGTGCACGCCTGTTTGTGTGAAGGACTCGACTGTTTGCTTGAGGTAATTGCACCTTTGAAAGCAAACCCTAAATAGAAGGAAGGCCGCTGCTCCTCCCTCACCTACGCCACGCCCTCCCAAATGACGAACCTTAACCACGTTCCCTCTCTCGTCTTTTTCGTGATGTGTTTTGTGTTTGAAAAGAATGTGTTCATAAATTTACCGCACCTTCTGTTCTTCTGGAAAAACTGGTCGTCAGGTATAATGAAAGTCGAAATTTCCTTTTAATCTTTGTGAGAAAAATTCGTCTTTTTTTTTCTTTTTTTTTTATTTTGTCTAATGGAAACCGCCACAAAGAGAATAAATAATTTCGGACAAGCGTATATATTTATGATTAATTCTTTGTTATTGCTGGCAAATATATAAAATATATTCCAAGTAATCCTGCATGTACATTACGTACGTTTGGTGTGTGTGTGTGTGTGTGTGTGTGTGTGTGTGTGTGTGTGTGTGTGTGTGTGTGTGTGTGTGTGTGTGTGTGTGTGTGTGTGTGTGTGTGTGTGTGTGTGTGTGTGTGTGTGCGTGCGTGCGTGCGTGCGTACGTACGTACGTACGTACGTACGTGTGTGTGTGTGTGTGTGTGTGTGTGTGTGTGTGTGTGTGTGTGTGTGTGTGTGTGTGTGTGTGTGTGTGTGTGTGTGTGTGTGTGCGCGCGTGCGTGGGCGCGAGCTCGTGTGTGTGTGTGTGTGTGTGTGTGTGTGTGTGTGTGTGTGTGTGTGTGTGTGTGTGTGTGTGTGTGTGTGTGTGTGTGTGTGTGTGTGTGTGTGTGTGTGTTAGACAATAAAAATGAATGAAAATGTGAGAAGAGAAGGCGGGAATCGAGCATCGTCGCCCTTTGGCGTTTGCACTTTAGCCTTTGTTCTGCTGCCCACCGACAAAGAGCCATATCAATTTCTGCCGCATAAAAAAATTAAAAAAAACAATAAAATACAAGGAAATAATACTCGGCCGTCACATCCACGCCTCACAAAACTCACAACGAATCCGAGTAGCGAGAACACCTCACATTATCGCTTCATATTTTCAACCCACGAACACATTTCCTTCTTTACATTACGCTTCTGTCACTCTCAGTTGTCGGTAAATAAAGACTGACACGGACATTTCCTATCGGAAAATATCCTGTGATAAAAAAGAACTAAAGACAAACCAAAGAAGTGACAAGAAACGAGGCAGGACGTTCTCTAGACATTTCATCCCATGAAACTGGGAAGCCGAGAGACATTCCTCGACGCTTGCCATATCTTCTGGATCAGGACGAGAAAGAAGGCACTGAAGAAGAAGCAACAGTAAATTAGGAAATACTGAACGATATGTAGCGGAGGAATTGAGTTTCTGAGGTACTGAACAATGCTAAGTTTGCTCTGCTCCAATCTGAAATTTTTGAGAGATCAGAAATCAGGCGTTCTGTGGCTTCCATGCATGAACTGTTTACTTTCTGAAGGGTTAGACGTCTACGAAAAGGCGTGGAAATATGCAGGGTGGTATCATCAGCGTAGGAATGGATAGGACAAGATGTTTGGTTTAGAACATCACTGATGAATAATAGGAAGAGAATGGGTGACAGGACAGAACCCTGAGGAACACCACTGTTAATAGATTTAGGGGAACAGTGACCGTCAACCACAGCAGCAATAGAACGGTCAGAAAGGAAACTTGACATGAAGTTACAGAAAGAAGCCGCAGGAGGGTAGTCTGGAAATCAAAGCTTTGTTCCAGACTCTATCAAAAGCTTTTGATATGTCTAAGGCAACAGCAAAAGTTTCACCAAAATCTCTAAAAGAGGAAAACCAAAACTCAATAAGGAAAGCAAGAAGATCACCAGCAGAGCGGTCTTGACTGAACCCATACTGGCGATCAGATAGAAGGTTATGAAGTGATAGATGTTTAAGAATCTTCCTGTTGAGGATAGATTAAAAAAAACACTTTAGATAGACAGGAAATTATAGCAATAGGACGGTAGTTTGAGGGATTAGAATGGTCGATATTTTTATGCCAACTGCTCTTCTGATCTTGCATACTGCATGCCTCTCCTCCTCCCGCGGTCTCGCTGCACAAGACTTTGTTCTTTCTCTCACCCCTATTCAGTCCACCTCTCTAGTGCAGTATTCTCAATTATTCATCTCTTTCTCTGGTAAACTCTGGAACTCCCTGCCTGCTTCAGTATTTCCACCTTCCTATGACTTGAACTCTTACAAGAGGAAGATTTCAAGACAATTATCATGAAATTTTTTTACTATCGCTTTTGACTGTGTACGGGGACCGGCACCTTAGTGAGCCTTTTTTTTTTTATTGCAGTTTTTTTGCCCTTTGCCGGTGCCCTCTTACATAAAAAAAAAAAACGAGAAATTATCATCGCTAGAAAAAAAAAAAAAAACGAAGAAGCAAATGATCATGAAAACACTTGCACAAATTGGGAAAAGAATAAAAAAACAACAACAACAGTAAACTAGGAAATCCTCAATGATATGTAACGGAAAAGTATCAACGCTTGAAAAAAAAATAGTTGAAAAAGCAAGTGACTATCAAAACATGTGCACTCATTGCCAGATGTAAACATGTCCCCGTAAATAAGACTGGACAGGTGAGACAGATGCGTAGGCCACAAAGGCAGGTGTGTAAATAGGTGTGTTACCCAATAGCTGCTGATGGGGGGGTATGATGAAGGGAATGAGAAAGTGAAAAGGAAAAAAAAAAAAAAAAAGGTACTGGCAGTGATCCGAAACACGTGTGTGTGTGTGTGTGTGTGTGTGTGTGTGTGTGTGCATGTGTGTGTGTGTGTGTGTGTGTGTGTGTGTGTGTGTGTGTGTGTGTGTGTGTGTGTGTGTGTGTGTGTGTGTGCATGTGTGTGTGTGTGCATGTGTGTGTGTGTGTGTGTGTGTGTGTGTGTGTGTGTGTGTGTGTGTGTGTGTGTGTGTGTGTGTGTGTGTGTGTGTCTTATAAACGATAAAGTAGCATGTGGAAGCAAGGAATCACACACACACACACACACACACAAAGTAAAGTAAAGGGAACTAGTATCAATTAAAAATAAAATGAACGAAAGAACATTTCATGAGTCCACACACACAAAAAAAAAAAAGGATAATCACATCAACTAATACGAAAGAGAAAGTAAATGTTTTAATTGATTTTGGAACAACGAAGAAAGGCAACAAAGAGGAGGAGGAGGAGGAGGAGGAGGAGGAGGAGGAGGAGGAGGAGGAGGAGGAGGAGGAGAAGCCAGTGGAAGTGGTGAAGTTGTTGGAAGAAGCATGTCGCTGAGTGAGAGGGAAGGAAAGAAAAAAAGAACAGGGAGGGAGAGAGAGAGGGAGAGGGAGAGGAGGGTAGTGCATGAACGAGAGAGGCTGATGGGAAAAAAAAGAAAAAAGAAAAAGAAGGGGGATAGTAATGGGAGCCAGAGAGAGAGAGAGAGAGAGAGAGAGAGAGAGAGAGAGAGAGAGAGAGAGAGAGAGAGAGAGAGAGAGAAAACATGTGTAAGAAAAGAGGTGGAATGGAGTGTAATGAATGGGGAAATGGAGGAAAAACAGAAGAGTACAGAGTGGTAGGCGGAGGAGGAGGAGAGCAAAGAAGAAAAGGAGGAGGAAGAGGAGAAGGAGGAGGCTCAGTGGGGGGTCATACCAGGCGTGGAGGTGGTCGTAGCTTCAAGCCTGTCGTAAGAAGACGCTTTTATCGCCCTTCGTGGACAAGATGGCTGTTGTTTCTCAGATTCTCGCGGGATTATCGCCATAAAGATAGGAGATGGGAGAGAAAGTGAGGGGAAAGAGAGAGAGGGGGGAGAGGAGTAAAGGAAGGGGAAATGGGGAGGTGGTTCGAATGCAGGGGGCGCGGTGGGGGGTGAGAGGAAGGTAGTGTTGGTTTGTAGGGTCTGGTTTTTCAGCCTCCTCCTCCTCTTACTCCTCGTCATTGAAGTGTTTACTGTGTGTGTTTAGATTTTGAGTTTTGGTGTTTTAGTGTGTGTGTGTACGGGACAGGGCAATATATAGGCACAGTAGATAGATAGATATATACTCGTAGATAGATAGATAGATCGATAGTTAGATAGATAGAGGGGAAGAGTACATAATTTCAAACATTCTATCCCTCAGACGACATTAACACCCTACTAATCAAACACTCAATTAGACCCATTCATATCCTCACAGCACATCCCTTTTCACATCTACACTCTTCCTTCTACTCCTCTACTTCATTCACTTCCTCTCTACCTCTCCCTCAACCCTCTCACCCTCTTTTAACAGCCAATTCTATATAGTCTTCTCTCTTCAGTCTCCACTCTCTTCAGTCTCCACACCTCCACCCACCTCTACTGTCTTTACTCTCCATCTCCTCCTCTTTTTCTTCCCTCGCCACCTCTGCTCCCTTGCCCCGCCCTAAGATTTATGTTTAGCTAAGTGACGCATGTCTTTGGCCAGGCTTCGAGCAAGTGATTCGTCCTGCCTCTAGGTTGAGATTTATCGCCGACCTCATATATTTCCCTTAATGACGTGTAGGAAGGACTGGGGCAGAGGGGAAGGTTGTGCGGTGAGAGGAGGAGGGTTTGGTATAGTGAAGGGAAAGTAAATGCAGTCGTGCTAAGAGGAAAATGGAAAGAGAGAGAAAGAGAGAGAGAGAGAGAGAGAGAGAGAGAGAGAGAGAGAGAGAGAGAGAGAGAGAGAGAGAGAGAGAGAGAGAGAGAGAGAGAGAGGAAAAGAGAGATATATCATTATGTGAAAATGAGTGAGGTATGAACTCTAATCTGAGAAGATGGATGACACACACACACACACACACACACACACGGGGGATGGAGCTCTCACACGGTCACCCATTCAAGTACTACCTAGACCCAACACACACACACACACACACACACATTCTAGTAACAAAAAACGAGATTAAGGAACCAGTGAAGAGAGCGTCCTTACGGGAAGCAGTGGCCGCCCGCGAATCTATCACCTCATTGGCTCGTCGATTTACAGGAAGGGAAAGTTTCAATCTTAGGTGGCGGGAGTCGAGGCGGGGAGAGAAGGGGGAGTGAGAGAGGGCGAGACGAGGTGGCGCGACGTAACTCATCACGCACCGCTGAGTCGCGTAATAACAAGTGTGGATGCATTTTTTCTCTGTCTTTCAGTTTTTGCCGCCACAACCTGTCTCGTTCACGCGAAGGAGATATCGGTGCTGAGGAGGAGGTGAGGTGGGTCGCGCCCTCTACCTCCTCACATCTCACAAAGCTTCTTTTCCTTCACTCTTACCTCTTACCTTACCTTCCTCACTCCTTCCTTCCCAACTGCAATGTCTTCACTTATCACCACTGACACTAAAAGTACTGAAAACTTATCTGAAATGTGTTATTAACTGAGTATAATCCTGTTGTTCTTTGTTCTCCTCGACTTTGCAGTAACCAGAGTGTATTATAAACTGTTTGAGTATAATCTTGCTCTCTGTTTTCCACGACTTGGCAGTAATTTGAGGAGCGAGGGCCGCGCCGGACACACCAGTGAGGGGCGAGGGAGGCGGCGCTTCAGGTGACTGCCATCAAGCAAGTTTAAAAGTTTTGGGGTAACTTTGGCGAGGTCACGGTCCTCCCACCAGACACTTATACACTTAAGATTCCGACAGGTAACACTTTTCCATAAGCCGTTAGGAGCTCGTATCTTATAAGTCCAGAATGTTACAAGGTATAATAATAGTAATACCAGTGGTGATAATCAAACACATATACACCCTCCAACCTATCCACACACACACACACACACACACACACACACACACACACAAAAAAAAAAAAAAAACTCCAGACGAAAATATTACCTCGACCACCGCCAAGAACGAAGGAACAGAGGCCAACAAAAAACAGTGCCAAGAAATATTTATATAAGTTACGATACATAAAAATATCATAAAACCGAGTACAAGAAATACATTTTACGAGGAAGAATAAGGGCGGCGGTGAGGGCGGGGGCGTGAAGGGTGATCTGAATGGCGGGGGAGGAAGGGAAAGATACGAACTCGGCGAGTGACGTATCACAAATGACGGAGAGGAAAAAGGAATTTATGGAATGGAAAGATTAAGGAGGGAAGCTGCTAAGATAGGAGGAGGAGGAGGAGGAGGAGGAGGAGGAGGAGGAGGAGGAGGAGGAGGAGGAGGAGAGAGGAGAGGAGAGAGAGAGAGAGAGAGAGAGAGAGAGAGAGAGAGAGAGAGAGAGAGAGAGAGAGAGAGAGAGAGAGAGAGAGAGAGAGAGAGAAATAAGACAAGGAAGGGGGAAGGAAAAAAATAAGACAAAATATAAAAACAAAAGTAAAATGGTCTGTAACAATAAGAAAGTGAAAACATACCATATGAATTTCGTTACATAACTTTCCAGGAAATATTTGGTACAACAGAAACTCAACGTACAAAATAGAAACAAAATACTAATCGCAAACAAAAGATTATTCTGAGGTATAAAATAAATATATCATGTAAAACTAAACAGAATGAAAATGTAACCACAAAATGTTTCCCGGATGACAAGGAAAAAATCGGGGAATTTCATTAGAACTGCGTAGTGCGTCAAATTAATGCACAAAGAAGGAAAACTAAATAATGAAATAATGAGCATTCTGAGGAAAACTACTAATAATGGTAAGCGTTAGGAGAGAGAAAGTGAAATATGATAAGAGGGAGGAGGAGAGAGAAAGGAAAGATAATGTTAGTGGAAGATAATCAGAAAAAGTAATGTTAGTGTTATAATAAGGAAAGATATATGTAATGTTAGTGTTAATGGGGAGAAAATATAATGAAAAAATAATAGAAGAGAAAAAATAAAATTACATTAGAATTACAAAAATAACTACAAAAAGATAATGTTAATGAAAATAAAGAGAAATAAAACTGGAAGTGAGTTGATGAGTTGAAAAGAGGAAGATTTTTTTTGGTAGCTTTGGAAAAGAAAGACAGAACGATGATGATGATGATAATGATGATGATATTAATAATAATAATAATAATAATAATAATAATAATAATAATAATAATAATAATAATAATAATAATAAGGAAAAGGAGCTAAAAAAAAAAAAAAAGACCAAGAACAACAACAACAAGAACAACAAGAAGGCGACGACGATGATCAAGACGCAAACTCTCATTACCTGCCCACTCTTACGTTCTGAGCGGCAGGTGAATCTCCCTGACGCTCAGGTGAGGAAACAAGCGTGACCAGCTGCCAATGTCCCCCACAACCTGACCTCCTCGGCTCGTCTCCCACAGGTCAAGCATCTCCCCCTCACGACCATATTGAAAATTACCACAAGCGAGCGCCGTGTAAAAGGAAAAATACAAATCACTGGAATATAAAGATGAGAAAAATACGAGATGATTTTTTAAAAGTGAAAGCTATAAATTTGTAAATGTGAAGTTAATAGAAAGTAAAGGATGAAGTGTAAAGATGAGGACGCTGATACTTCGGGTTTATTTGAATTTTGAGTGATGATTGTAAACAAGAGGTACAAATAATGTGGTATTATTCTAACCAGCAAAGCGTCAGCAAGAGAACTCCTGTAGTCTCTCTCTCTCTCTCTCTCTCTCTCTCTCTCTCTCTCTCTCTCTCTCTCTCTCTCTCTCTCTCTCTCTCTCTCTCTCTCTGTCTCACTGTCTATCTAAAACCTTCTCCCTTCCCGTCTCCACTTTTTTTCCCTCCTGCAGGTGGCGGTGAATCTAACTCTGACGCAGCAGGTGAAAGGCCAGGTGAAGAAAGGTAAGGGTGAAGACTACGGGATGGCAGGTGATGTCATACCGGGTCATTCTTAGGTGACAGGAAGCATTATGAAAAGTCGGCGGGGTCACTCTGGGCTCGTGTGCGCGTGTGTGTGTTTGTGTGTCCTTATATTCTATTCCCAGCGCTGTCAGGTGAGTGTACTCGTGGATGCTTTCTCCCAGACAGCTGAGATTCAGGTGTGATTATGAATATTTTAGCATTCTTTAGTGTTGGCGTGGTTGGCTCTAATCTCGGTGCCTGTCGGCGTACATCACGGAATTCCCTCGCCCAATTTTCCTTCCTCACTCTTTCTTTTCTTTCCTGTCTACTGCGAGGGAATACCTGGCCACGTCTGGGCTTCCAGGCACCCGTGGTCTGCTTGAACCTTTCCTTTGAGGTGTCCGCTGCAGCACATGCCTCCACCTTCCCCGTCGGCCATTTTTATGGATTATAGGTATTGTGGGGTGCGGATGTATTGTTCCGGGGTGAGCACTGACACGCTCAGCCGCTGCCGCCCTGCCGGAAAACATTGGTGACAGTCCCCTGCGGCCCCGCGCCCCAAGCACTCCACGGGATGCGGTGAGGGATGCATCGGATACTTAAATCACTCGCCTCACACTGCCTGGCGTGGGTGGGCGCAGCGCCTCATCCCACCACTCAACGAGCTGGTGGTACACTGCTTCACTGCAGCAGGTGTTAAGTAGTTGAGTGTACGGAGGACTGTAGCATGCTAATTCAAAAGGGAGTAAGTACAGTTAGAAGGATTGATTCAGATCTCGAGTGATGAGTCATACAGTCGATATGCTCAATGTGAGGAAACTTCAAAGTTGACACAGATATAAGTAGTTCCTCTGTCTGAATATCCCTGATTGGAGAGGCTGGCGACGAGGCCTTCCAGGAGGCTGGGAGTGGGGCGCTCCCGTTATCCTCGCTTCAACTCCCTCATTCACATCCCTCAGAGAGGATAATTATTCCGGGCCACACGCCTCTTCTTTCCCCCATTCTTCCGCCGCTCCGGGGTGGAGGAGGCACGAGTTGAAATTGTTTTTCGATTGTGTCCGCGTCTTTGTTTTGGAGATGAAGGGAGGAGGATGGAGGGGCGAGTCCTTTATCCAGACACGAATATGCTTCGATTATCAGGGGAGAGGCCGCAGTGTGAGGGAATTTTAAGGCGTGAGGGAGCGGGTGTGTGGGACAGCTAAGGGTGGGGGGGAAGAGAGGGAGAGAGGGAAGGAGGAAGGATAGGAGAAGAAAAAAGAGGAGAGTTGCCATTCCGGTGGAGAGAGTTACCAGCATCCTTTCCCGGCCGTTGTGTCATCTCAAGGGAATCACAGCCGCTCACATGCCCTGTTAACACTGGAAATTTGACTGCATATTGAATTTCCCTCTCGAGAGCGTAACTTAATCAGGAGTTCAATTATTGGCAAAGTCTTTACCTAGGAACTCCAGTGGCACTGGATAAATAGAATCAAATCTCCTTGCGCAGCTTTTCGTGAAAATAACATTGGCCCATTACAGCAACACACAACTGAGACTTGGCGCTGATCTGCCTGAGTCTTGGGGAAAATAGTGTAAGTTGTCCCGAGCAGAACGCGAAGCTTGGCTAGCAGCAGGATTTTCAGGGATCCGACGAGCCGATGTTAGTGTTTTACAATAGTTTTTCATTAAAGTTTCATCGTTGAAAGAAGGTTTTCAGCATGGAAGAAATATTATTTTTGTCGCTTAGACGACTTCGACAGCGATTTCATTTCTGAAAAATCGGAATTTAAATTTGGAATACCAAAATGTTGCGATGTAAATGCACGTACTTTTGTAACGTCGCTTCTGGATACAGACAGCATCCGGAGAAATGGAAATTTTTGTCAATTTTTTTTCCTTTTTATATTTTACAGAAAAATCTGTGAGTTTTCCGTGAATGTATATGTACAAGGCGGAGCTGTTTTGTATTGACACAATACATGTTTATTTTGAAAGGTTATATTCCCTACAGGCCCAAGATACATATTAATATTATACTCGTCTGAAGATACAATAATAAATCTCATGAATGGTAATTTATAATGAGGCTTAAACCACTCAACAGCAGGAGAAAAGTAGATCATATAAGTAATCCTGACAGTAACGCAGCAGCAAAATGAAAAGCTGACATCCTGAATGACTACAACGAGCCAATCGGTAAACCTAATCGACACACCCTTAGACTTGGACGCGACAACATATTCACATGATATTCAAGGAAAGCCAGATGATACAAGGCACAACGCAAACACAATTTCATTACCATCTTCCGTGCACCTTCAGACGACTCCCGGGCGCTGCGTTATGAGCTGAGCATCATTACGTTCCCTAGCAACCTTCCACCTGGACGAATTTCCTCCTTGATTATATACGTGTTGTGTGCGCCAGGTGAGGTCTTGAGCGTCCCAGCACAGCTCAGCACAGCCTTAGAGCCTCCGTGAGCACAGGTGAGGCCTCAGATGGGTTAGTTATCCTGCAGCTGAAAGGTGAACCATGAATCAAAGGTCAGCCACTGTGTAACGGCGGGATAGACACCTGTCAGGATCTTCACACTTGCGTTGTTGTGATCAGTCCATTGAGCGCCACGTGTTACTCCTGTCCAAACATCGCCGCCGTGATGGGGCTGAATGCATGTTGAGCTCGTGTTTCCTGTTACCTGATTCAAATGCTTCCTTTGTTGCACACCTGGAGGGCAGCCTGGTCTATTTAAGGACGAAGACCGAGACAAAGCTAGGAAGTGTTTGGATCAGCTTGGGACGCGAGTATTTAAGATTTACATTTCTCTTTGTGCCGTTTGTCTCATCAGAGCGTCGTGGTGTTGGGTAACATGCAGGTTTCCTACACGAACATAGAACGTTTTGTTTGCGGCCGTCGGTCTTTACTTCCCAGTGTGGCGTGTCACGCGCCATCACCGGGAATCTAATGGCCACGAATTAACAGGTTATTCAGCTCCCTGCAATTATTTCTCCACCCATCCGGGAGATTATGAAAAAGTACCGCTATTTACGAGCCAGCTAGTCAAACCAGATTAGTTCCAACGATGCACATTATATAATAATCTGATTTACGTCACTCATCAGAGCAGAATTTTGATAGCGGTTAATCCGTCTCATCGACCTTCGAGCTCATCATGCCTGTCTCTTGCCCTGACATCATGAAAGGAAGGCCTGGATGCTCCCCCCACCATCCCACCCCACCAGGCCTGCTTCTCACCCCGGCACGCACACAAAGCATTCACTGCCCAGATTCTGAGATTTATACAAAGAGAAGTGAATCTGGTCAGTGTAATCCGAGGAGAGCAGTGAGTTATGGTACAGGCGGCCCCCATCCCGCGTCACTCCAGCTGTTCCGCGAGTGAAAAAGTGCTACTTCCAACCTCGTGAATTTTACTTACGTCTCATCATTATCAACGAGTTATTGAATATTTTTGCTCTTTTCTCACCTTTCACAGTTTTGTCCAACCAACGACTGAATTCGGAGATTTACCGATATTTACCCGGACAGAGAGATCAGCGATGTATGATCAGGTATTCTCGGATCACACCTGGGGACGCCGAGGTCGCGTTCCCTGCGTCGGTGCTTATCTCCAGGTCCCAGTGGACGATTAATTTTTCCTTACATGTCGCTTCTCCTCAATATTTCAGTTCCAGTGCTTTCACAGCCTTCACAGAGAACAGAGAGGAAGCAACAGAGATTTAAAACGCATCAGGAAATTAAAACATACAGTTTAGTGGTGAGAGAAAGTGGCTCTTGGGTACATGTTTATTTTTCATTTCACCTTTTAGAATTTCCGTTTGAAAATTGCAAAAACGCATGAGTTATCAGAGGGATGCACGTTGTCTTGAAGTCTCCACACAGAATATAGATCTGTACCACTGGCTAAGGAATATTTTCTTTATCCATGATAGAAAATAAAATACGAAAACTTCAAAAAGACTTCATTGAAAAGGGGAAACTAAAAATAGCAGAGAGCTCCTCGGCAAAGCTACTTAGCCTAAACCTCAGAGTTCGTCACAGCACAAGAAAAAGCAAACACGTTATATAAAAACTCCCCGAGCAACACAGCCAGGGCGGTTCGGCGGCTGCCACGCGCCTCATATTATATGCAGGGACGAGACGTATGTATTCTGTATACAAAAATAATATCATCCGGAAAATTAGTAAAGTTTTGCCTTAAAAACACAACATTTTGCAGCTGCCCCTCCAAAAAAAACACGTAACGGTTGACGTAAAGAATTCATTTTTCCTATTTCCTTTTAAGTCTCGTACAAGAATACTATAAATAAACTTGTTTTATAATCATACTCATACGTTTTATTCATGAGTACAATTTTTGCCTACATTCCTTCTTCCGTTGTAAGAATTGGAGGGAGAGGGAGTAAAATGCATAAAAGGAAGATAGAAGGAAGCTGGGTAGAAAGGAAACGAGAAAAGGAAGGAAGGTAGACGAGAGGGAGACTAGAAGACGAGCGCCGGACGAGGCTCGTGTGGGGTGAAGATCAAACTTTTCCAGGGAGTTTTGGGCCAGACTTCCCCATTATCAAATTATGGCGCTTGTAACGGCCCGCCCCCTCACTCCCTCCTCTCCCTTACCGCCCTCCCTCCCTTCCTTTCTCGGCTCCATCCACCCCCTTAAACTCACTCCTCTCTACTCCTCTCTTTCCATCCTCCTCCTCTCTCTCTGCCAGCATCCCTCACCCTCCCTCTTCCTCCCTCCTCCCATCTCGTCAGCCTCTTGTAGAACCCGCTCATTTACATACTAAGTGATCCTTGACGGTGTGTTTATGGCTGTGTAATTCTCTACGAAAAGAAAATTGTGAATTCGAATGGGACATTGTTGTCACCACGAGAGACGCGGGATTACGGCACCCGCTGCTGGGGACGGTGACCGCACGCCGGGATGCTGTGGCGCACGAGAACCTCCATGAAAAGAACAGTAACCACAATAACTACTTGTGTTAATATTACTGCCGCTGCTATTGCTGCTGCCACCACCACCACCACCACCACCACCACCACCATCATAACTACTCTTGTTAGCGCTGTTGCTGTTTAGGGTAATGATGATAGTGATAATGCTAATCATAAGAATAATACTCATGCCAGTGCTAATACTAATAATAGTAATAACAATAACAATGAAAATTAAATGTGATATGCTCTACCAATGCCATGAAATTATTTCCAAATTTGCACACAAATTGTAAACAGTACGTGAGTCTATTTACGATTTGCTATTTTGGTGCAAGATTATTTATCAATTTATCTATATCTCTTTAGTTAGAATATATATGACAGAAACACAAATAGATAAACGTGAAGAACAAATGAGAGAAAGCCACGATACTCTACGAAAAAGACAAACTTAGCTCGCAGACCCTTTCCTTCACATTAGTCTTTTCAAATTATCCAGTAAATTAAGGTTTAGCGATTCACATTATGTACTTCATGCATACCGTAAGTCTTACAAAAAATCCCAATCCATCTTTTCATCTTGATTAACTGTAAAGAAGCTATTGCAAAAGATAAGGGTATTATTTGCTGAGTTTTATCACAATATTAAGATCATAGAGTACCTCACAGCAAAATAATTAAAAATAAAATAAAATGCATAAACAAAGTAAGTAAATAAATAAATGAAATAACTGAAACGCAAAATATACTAATATAAAAAATATACCCAACGCAGAAAAATGACACGAACAAAGCATCTCTCCCGCCTTTCAGTTATGCAAAGAGTGATACTAGCACGGCGCGTCTCTGCCTTGTCAACGTGGCTTTCTGGGGGCCGTGGGGGGAAGCGGATTTATGATCAGAGAAGTCGTGTTTTGAGAGGTTAAGTGTGGGACAGCACCGACCACGCCCCTGCCCTGCCCGACCCCCTGACCCGCGGCATGGGGAGTGTTGGCACGGGTTAGTGGCGTCACACCGGTGCATTTTGAAAAGGTCTCTCTCTCTCTCTCTCTCTCTCTCTCTCTCTCTCTCTCTGAAGCGCCATATGATTCAGTTTTTGCTGTGACTGATCTTAATCACTAGTTAATCAATCATTCAATCAAAAATCTCTGTCTTCCATTCATATTTCTTTCCATATACAATCTCTCTCTCTCTCTCTCTCTCTCTCTCTCTCTCTCTCTCTCTCTCTCTCTCTCTCTCTCTCTCTCTCTCTCTCTCTCTCTCTCTCGTTAACTACAGTGCCATCCCAAACACCATCACCACCACCACCACCACCATAACCAGCATCACCTCATTTTCCGTGATTAAATTTGCCATCAATCGCAGCCTGGAATCGGTGACAACAGCATAAAGAGAGTCTGTCTACACACACACGTGATTTAATGCATTTGATTAAAGGGATCGCTCGCCCACTTATCTTTTTTAATTCGGTGTAATATTCATTCATTTTTTTTTTTATCTCTCTCTTTTTAATGGTGTTTAGTTTACTGGACCATTTAAAAAGAGCAGAGTTAGGTTTGTGATGCTCGTTTCAATAGTTTTTTTTTTCTTTTATCTTTTTATATCTTTTTTTTTCACCTTTAGGTCTGTATATGCATTTCTCTTTATTTACAGCGATGAAAGGCGGCGGTTCTGTGACGCTGTGACGCTGCATTTCAACCCTTTGATGCGATGGGACGGTGGAGATTGTGTGTAATGCTTTTGAAAGAAAGGATACATGTGTGTGTGTGTGTGTGTGTGTGTGTGTGTGTGTGTGACTGGGTGCATGTTTCATTTTTCCCCGTAACTTTATACCGTACGATTTTCTGCTGATAAAAGTCTTGAATAATTAAACACGACCAAATGTAACACACACACACACACACACACACACACACACACACACATCTCCCCACCCACCCACCCACCCACACCTTCCCACCCACCCACCCACCTACCCACACACACACACACACACCCACACACACACACTACCATCACCATCACAATCCCTCGGCCAATTACTCACAGCTAATGAGGCAGACGTGATGAAATAATAATGACGTGCCTTGGCCTCTGGTGCCCAATGGTGGTTCAAAAGTTGCGTCCGATCCACCATTCTGCTTCGGTTCACTTCGGTTCGGTTCGGTTCGGTTCGGTTCGATTGGAATGTCGTTTCGTATTCCGCTTTGCTCGACTCGGTTCGGTTCAGCTCGGCTCCCCTGGCTTTAACGAACGCGTGAAATATTTTCGTGTTAATTCGCTTGACATTCACGGATGGCTGCTGCTTAAAGCCGTTTTAATTATTCACTTTTCCACTTTTGCCATCGAGAGACGAATCAAAAAGTGCAATTCGGCATCACTACCTACCATCCTCCCCGCCTTCCTCCCCGCCTTTCTCTGTCCCCTCTCTCCATCCTTCGATCACTTTCCCTCTCCTCCTCTTCCTCCCCTCCAAGTGTCTAATCCTTATATACATTTTGTTAAGACCGAAAAAATTGGACGGGTGTTATGTTTCTCTCCCTCTCCCTCTCCCTCCCTCTCTCTCTCTCTCTCTCTCTCTCTCTCTCTCTCTCTCTCTCTCTCTCTCTCTGAGTCCTATTGTTTATCCAGTACACACGTAATAACACTGGTACATTTCGTTAATCGCGCTGTGGTGATATACATACAGTTCCCTAATGATAATAATAACAGCTGTTTCGTCAATCTGCTCTCCCTTGCGCAATCACAGGGAGGGCGGATGGATTAAGCCTGAAAAGATCAAGTAATAATTTCAACTTCACGTAATGTAATTAGCCTCTGATGTTTGCCAGTGGAATAAAAAGAGTGTACTGTGCTTCCTTTGTGATGAATATAATAATGATTCATTGTAATTTTAGAGTGTATTACTGCTGTCTTATTATTATTGTGTTATCATTGTAATAGTATCGGGCAGTATGGTATTATATTACTTGTGCTTATGACTAGTAACGTGGGTACTTTCGATTTAAATTTTTTTTTGTGTGTGCGCTACTTGTATATATGTAAATATCCAAGTGCGGAAACAACATATCTTATCTTTTTCCACCCGTCATGAAATCATACTAATGTCTTCAGTAACCTTAAGCCTTTGACCCCTTATGAAACGTATTTCATTATGTGATAATGTAATAATAGACGACTGATGACAGGTTGGCCTTTAATAAGTTATAATATACCGAAACAGACCTATCCACGCAGACAGTTTATATGCTTGAGTTACAAGGCAATAAACAGAAATAGCACTCATGACTGGGCACACTGATAAGCGTCGAAATGTTATGAATGTCTGGAACAAACAGGCTACAAAAGCAACACGCCAGGTAGACATGTGGTGATTACTACTGACGGCAAAGCAGGAACAAACAGGGACAACGGAGACCTCAATGTTAAGCTGCTGAAGGTGATGAAATAACAGCAAGGACAGCGATGACATCAAGCTAATGTCCAAACTGAAGAAGGCGCTGCAGAAAGTCTTTAGGAAGTGTAGCAGGAAGCACACGCCACAATAGGTACATTGCAGAAGCCAAAAATGCTGAAAGGATTGTACAAGGCTCTGAAAAACGTGAGAATAAAAGAAAATAAAAAAGTTACAAAAAGCTAATATACTTTGCAATCCATAGGCAAAACATACCTACGTATATAAAAATATAGATTCATATATTTTTTCTTTATTGCTCCATATTGATCCAGCACTAATAACATGATTATTGAATCTATTTAATTCATCTAGCACTTCATTTAATAATAAACTACTACTTCTCTCCTTTTAAATCCAGCATTACCTCTAGAAAACTCACCTGGTGAAGCCGGAGTGCAAAGCTTTAGTGACTTCATGTGCTGGTGACTCGTCGAAGAGCAGGTAAACAAAAGCTTCGATGACCATGATGTAGCTGAAGGAGCTACACACCAATCAGCTTCAGAAAAAGGCTTGGAGAACGCGGCGTAGCTTGCAGCGAAATAAAAACACTCACGCGGGTTTTTCATGTTGACTGAGGCGATCAAACCTTTTTTTTTTTTTTTTATCATCAGTGTCTTCGAAGAGGGTCGCATCCCACCGCTGCCACCAAATATTGTGGTGATGTAATAGTGGATGACTGGTGACATTGGTTTCTCTTAAATATAGATTAATAAAATACAGCAGTAGTTCAGTGGTAGGGAGTGGCAGAGTGGTCTGCCAGTTAGGCAAACAGTGGCCACTGTGTAGGTCACTGGGTAGGTCAAATCGTCATTTGGTTTTGATCATGATTGTGTCGATTTGTAAAAAACGCTGAGTTACCAAATATTGCCCTTTATTGCAACAATACAGTTCATTTCACTGTCAGTAGGCAGTCTCATTGAACAGAAACAAAACTACAAGTACAAAAATTTTGAGATATTCTTTCACTCATCTGGTGTCAGTCTACACTAAACTTGCACCAGACCACTTTATCAAGAGTGGTAATCGCATTCAAAGCATTAAGCGCTAAGGCTAAACATAAAACACATGTATATAATACTAACATACCTTGGTGTACCTTAACGGCACTGTCCCCGTATCTGTGAGGGAGAAAGAACGAGACATTAGGATAGATGCACTAGGAAAACCAATATACTCGTTAAAGGAAAGAAGATATTTTCCTTCCTTACTTCTCTTCCCTCCTTTAATTCTTTTTTTCCCCCGTTCCTTCCTCCCATCTTTCTTCCCTTCTTCTTTTCTCTTCCATGAATGACAGCAGGCAGGAGGGGGACATCGGGAAGGAGAGAACAGGAAATCGTGACTCATGTAATGTTCCAGACCTTGTGAGGGACTCGACTGGACACTAACAAAAGGGTCAGTCACCGCGCGTCACGTGTAGCTGGTAAGGTCTTAATAAGAGAAGAGGCGTGATCGGTCCCAGGCGGAAGAAAAAATGAATAAAAAAATCAGGTCATAAGGTCAGTTCAATGAGGATAAACGAGACAAAATTTTCGTGATGCACGTTAAGTTCATTAATTGATAATTGGATGATGGAACAAATGACCTGTGCAATGATGGATGAGAGTTAGAAAAATTAGGGGACATGGGGGACACAATTCGCTGACTGGCTGATAAACTGCAATATCAAGGAACGTAGGCTGACTAAATGGTATAGACAGAGTAATTGCATGGACTCATAGATGAAGTGACTCGGGTACTAGTAGATGTTTGGTAGATAAATGGGACACAGGGAGATAGAACGGACTTACTGGCTGATCGATTGCGATAACCAGGAACGTGGCCTAACTGGATGCTATTGATAGACTAATCACATTCAAACTGACGCAATTCAAATAACAATATGTGAGAGTTTCACTCAGTAATCCTAAAGACATTCATTATCTGTATTACTTACTAATATATCTACGTTGCTTTGAACTTCATCAAAGGTCTATGACGGAGAAAGAGAAGAGGGAGGTGAGAAGTAGAGGGAAATGTGAAAGTAGCGTGTAGTGAGTGGCTGGCTGTCAATGTGATGCAGGAACACCACCGCTGCTGTCCAAGTAAGGGCCGGTGAGTCAGTCAGCCCTTCACTCTTCAGCTATACGAAAAAAAATAATCTCTTTGGCACGCTTCCTTCTTCTTCCATCCTTTCCCCTCCCATAAATTTTATTCCATTATTTTAATACATAAACACACGATCTCTCTCTCTCTCTCTCTCTCTCTCTCTCTCTCTCTCTCTCTCTCTCTCTCTCTCTCTCTCTCTCTCTCTCGTCCAGAATGACTGCCATTACCCGTTATTTTTTCACGCGGCAGAATTTCTATATGCTAATACTTTTCCCAAACTTCCTTAATTACTCGTTGAGTGACGCTGTATCGCTCAACAGGATCTCCGCCGCTGATCATTTACATATTTACAAACTTTTAACACCCCCTCCTTCTTAACTCCTACACTACACTACACACACACACACACACACACACACACACACACACACACACACACACACACTCGCTCGCTCGCTCGCAGAACATAACATTCCACGGGTTTGTTTCTCTTACTTTGAGAAATACGAAACATTCCGCCGTGTATCATCCTATTTGTCTTGGCGGAGTCTCATTTGCATAGAGCAGGGCTTTCTTGTGGCTGTGCTCGTTAAGTGAATACTTTTTATCTACGTGTTTTCTCATATTGCTTACCTCAAACGAGTCTTTTCTCTATCTCCTCTTTCAGTTTTTATTTTTAACGCATTCCTCTTTCTATTCATACGTTTTCTATTACTGCTTAGTTCAAATTTTTTTTTTTTTCTCAGTTTTTCACTTCATTCGTGTTTCCTTACTTTACTTCTTCCTCCCTCTTAACTCAATCGAATCTATTTCCTCTTCCTCCTCTTTCATCTTTTGTTTCTTAATATATTCATCTGACTATTGCTTAGTTCAAACTGATCTTTTATCTTTCCCTATCTTCATCTTTTCCTCCATCATCTATTCCTCCTATTGCTTTTTCTATTGGTCCCTTCAAATGAATATACTTTTCTCTTCCTCTTTATTAATCATTTGGTTCTTCACATATTTAAGTCTATCCCTTAGTTCAAACGGATCTTTTTTTTCCTTTCCTTCTCTTACCTATTCTTCCTATTGACTGTATTACTACTTTCAAAAGCATATACTTTTCTTTTCTTTTTTAATCCTTTTTGCTTCTTCAACCATTCTTCTTTCTATTGCTCTTCATCATTCTCATGTCACTCCATCCTTCGTCGTCAGCCCAAGACTTGAATGGCGAGGCATTAGTGTTTACCACGGTCACGACAACAGGGAGGACAAGAAGAAAATATTAAGAGTTAACTAATTTTCATCAGTGTTTCGTCAAAAGTTTCTTCACCATCACTCCTTCTCATTCCTATGTTAATAATTCTATCAAGGGAATGCAACAACTTTGGGAAGGAAAAGAAGGAGAAAAAAAAAAAAAACGTCACCTAACAATACCGGTGTTGTTGCTTTTTTTCATTTTCCTTCACAATTCATTTCTTCACTAATTTTTACTCGTACGTTTTTATCCTTTTATTCAAGTAAGCCTCCTCCTCCTTCTCCTCCTCCTCCTCCTCCTCCTCCAGCAGTGAGTCAGCAGGTAAGGGTTCACGGCGGGGGGCGGGGTTAGGTCAGCGTGACCCTCCCGTTGCAGGTCACGGTGTCTCGATCCCTTGACCTTCTCTTGCGTCTCTCTTTCTCACCTTCCTTTCTTTACACCACACGGCGGACACATCTTCTCCTCTCCTCCTCTTCCTTCTCCTCCTCTTTCCCGTTCTTTCCCTTACATTTCCTACTCTTCCCTCTCATTTTACCGTCTTCCTTCACTTGCTCATCCTCCCCTCTTTCCTTCTTCCTGTTTTTTTTTTTTTCCATTCCTCATAAAAACCTCTTTCTGCTGTTCATTCCTCCTCCTCCTCCTCCTTTTTTCCTCCTAATTTTCCTTCTTCTTCCCCTCTTCCTTCTCCTCCTCCTCTTCTTCTTCCTCCTCCTCCAGTCCTCCACCCCATTACTGACTCACCCAAAATAGTCAAAGAGCTTTCACAATTTTTCATATCACACTCTCAGAACCCTCTCACATCCACACCATACTATCCTACATACATACATAAATATTACGCCTTCTTCTACCCGTAACTCCCATGTAGTAGTGCAATCTTCAACTTAGTCTCGCCCGTTCTATTATCCACGCTACGATTCGTATTTATTTCAACCACTTTTATTACACGGTTATTCTTGTTGGTTCCCTTCCCTCCCTCCCTCCCTCGTCCTCAACGCTGAACCCTTCTCGCCTTTCGCTTAATGTTAGAGGTTGGCTGGCTGGCGGCGGCGACCGTGCGTCCCTTCTCACTCCTCGCCGCCTCATTACGAGCTCCGGTGTTATGAGACTCGACGTTCTCATTGCCGACGCCACGCTGAGCTCAGGATCGTCTTAATAATCGAGCATTAGTGTCAATGGCGCGAGGAGAGAGCTGAGAGAGAGAGAGAGAGAGAGAGAGAGAGAGAGAGAGAGAGAGAGAGAGAGAGAGAGAGAGAGAGAGAAGGGTTGCTCTCTCTCTCTCTCTCTCTCTCTCTCTCTCTCTCTCTCTCTCTCTCTCTCTCTCTCTCTCTCTCTTTCTCTCTCTCTCTCTCCCTTCCTCAAGTTTGGATCCCGGAGATGATCATAGGCATTTATCATTATCGTTATTATCGTCTTCCTCCTAGTCTTCCTTTGTTCCTGTACTTTTCCTCTCCCTTTCTTTATGCTTCGGTGATCTTTGTTCTTTTGCTTTAGCCTTTGTTTTTCATTTTTTTATGCTTTCCCAACCTTTAATTCTATATTTTTTTAGGCAGACACAGACAAGCGGACAGACAGACAGAAAAACAAATAACAGATATACAGACAGACAAACAGACAGACATACAGATAGAAAAACACAACAGACAGACATAGATAGACAGACAGACAGAGAACCATACCTGGAATACGTCAAAGTCACAAATTTAAATACAATTCTTATAGCAAAATTGAAGAGCACCGCACATCTTCTCAAGCTTCGGGTCAGACACATCAGCCACCGCACAAAGAAACAATAACAGCGGGGCAGACACGCGGGGGCCTTACGGGCTATAATCAAGCTAATATCACCGGGAAAGGGCGTCCATTCGTCTTTGCCTGCACGTATTTAGTAAACAAGGAGAGACAGAGACGAATGGAGGAGGCCCTGCGTTCGGCACAACACCAAGGCGAGCAAATATGACGTCCGGGCGAATACTGATGACCGAAAGAAGCTTGTACCGCAATTAGGAAAACCAACGGGAACTAGACTTTCTGGGTGCGTGGAAAACAAAAACCACCTCTAGAGAGAGAGAGAGAGAGAGAGAGAGAGAGAGAGAGAGAGAGTGAGAGATCAGCAGAGATATGGATGGAGCAGGACGCAAACAGAGGCAGCAGCAGATAAGGCGAACAATACAATTAGCGAGACATTGGTAGGGGGACGCGGCCTCATGAGCCATAGATTACTGGGTCTGTGCCTTCAGCTTCACCCCACAAGGCAACGCTCGCTCCCCAAGAAATCGTTCCCCTGTCCCCTTCAAGAACAGCCTCCCTCGTCCACCAAGGCGCCGAGGAAGGGAGAGATGAGAGGAAACATCGGTAACAGAGGGAAATATTGTGAGAGCGTGAGCGGAAAATGGAGGAGGAGTAGGAGGAGGAGGAAGCGGATGAGTGTCTTGACTTTTCCCATTTCTTCAGTAGTTTTCTTCCTCCAGTTTTTTTTATTCTTTTTTTTATTCGGCGTGAAAAGTTCATTTCGTTCTTCTATTATTTTCACAATCATCTCACTTTATTCCTCTTCCTCATTCTCCTTGTTCTTTCCTTCCTCTTTCTTCTTAGCCTCATCTTTCTTCTCTTTCTCTTTCTCTTCATCTTCATATTTTCACGATTATCTCTTTATTTTCTTCCTCCTCTGTCATCATTGTCCTCTTTCCTCCTTTTTTTTTTTCTTCATTTTTATCTCCTTTCCTCCTCCTCCTCCTCCTTCTCCGTCTTACGAATGCAGATCCTCATAAAAGGCAGAGTTTAAGGAGACCGCTCCCCGTTAGTCCTTCTCACCCATCCACCGGAGTCGCGACTTTACCACTGTCTCCCTCCACCTCTGCCACCTTTTCTGGGGTTCCTGCCCTCCCGCCTTCCCCTTCCCTCGTGGTGTATCTTTCACCTCTCTCATCGTTCAGCTTGTATTGTTACTTTTTTGTTTCATTACACAGAATGATTAATCAAGGTGATGGCTCTTGTCCCTTTGTCTTTGTGAGGAATTTTTTTTTGGATGGTCACCTGTCACGTCTCATTCTTTTCTTTTTTATAGCTTGAATTTTTTGTTTTATTTAAAGCCACTAATAAGGAGCAGTGACACCGGCAGTAGTATGTTACAAAGTACAGGCGCGTAAATGCATAAACAAACATACACGTCACGGGCTTCTTAACTCCAGCAGAGGCTCAAGTCGCTGATGACGTGATAAGGGGAAGTGCGCGTCACAAGACAACACTGTAATCAGAACCAGCGGCACGGGACCTTTTATTTTGTTGATCAATATTAATGAAAGGGTCACGAAGCTCAGCGGCGGGGCAATTAGCCGTCATGTAAATATGAAAACAGAAGACGCGGCGGCTTTTGAATAATAGCACAATGGAGATCAAAGAAGAGAGAGAAAGAGAAGAAAGGAAAAAAAAAAAAGAAAAAGAGAAAAACGCAGATAAGACTCCTCGCTGCTCGCCATTCCTGAACTTGAAGGGAAGATGAAGTGCCGAGCGGATGTAAAATACTCCCCCAGGTCCCGCCTCTTGTCAAACCCCCGAAGGAAGCAGCTCGCCCCACGGGTAAAATATCTGGGGCGTCTCCGCCTCGTTCCTGTCAGCAGTGTTTTGTTGCGCGTTACAGCCTTAGCTGCTCTGGATCTTCAGGCAACACGGAGCGTCTCCCACTTGAGGAGCACAAGGGGCTCGTTAAGGCAAAATGGCAGAGCAGGAGAGAGGCTTTCTTCAGTATAAAGACTCTTAAAATTCTCTCTAGCGTGCCTGGCTGACCTGCAACAGTTACTGGTTTGTCCTTACGCTTGTCCTATTTTAATAAGACGCCGGTAACTCATGTGTAAAACGAGGTCCAAGGAGGTTCATTGTTTAAGTTGTCATAACCAAGTCGGAGTAAATACCTCTCAGGAAAACGGTTGAAGTCTCCTATGAGCAGCAGCACGGTGAAGATAAACCCAGACACACAATGCCAAAACATGGTCATAGTTAGCGGCGCACGGCTGCCACAAATAACACACGACAAGAGACTTTCCTCGGAGACACAACGATGCCAAGAAAGTTGACTCCAAGATCGAGATTTCCTTAATAAATTTTACATAAAAATGTCTACGTTTCTAACTCGAACTTGGATTCCTGTAGCAGAATTCCGTCGTCAGAGTAAAGCAACTTTGTCAACCTGATTTAGTTTGTTAAATTATAAGCCGTGGCAACTAATTTATAAATCCCTCCAAATCTTTTATCGCTCCCGAGCCATCAAGGTATTAGGGAGACTGCACCGATGTCTATGAATCTGTCTCAAGACTACACATCCCCGATCGGTTGGAAGTAAAGAACAAAAAAGAAAGATTCATGGCTATTCATATTATTTTTTCTCGTTCGTATATTTATTATTTTACTGTAAATTGCACAACCTATCATACCTTTTTACTGTATCGACGGAACACTAAAGTCTCCGAGTAAGCCTTCGTCAGGTGGCTGGGCGGCGCTTCGTTAGCAGGCAGCCAACCAGCCAGTCCGTCAAGGCAGCCGCGGCGTAACGAACTCTTCGGCAATCACCATTATTTTTCCCTTCACGTAAACCACTTCCAGTAATGAACGAAGCTTACGAAGAACATCCATACGTAGCTTAGCACACACACACACACACACACACACAGACCAAGGAGAAGGTGGTAAGGTTGTAAGGTGGTAAGCTAGTTCTTCCCCGAACCAAACCAATCCTGAATAAGTTTATGGCTCCTTCACCTCACCTCCTTGGTCTCGACACTCCAAGAGAAACAACACGAGACTAATTGCCCGACTCCGGTCTCTTCTCCCTTAAGGGTTGAGGATCCGCCCAGACCACCGTAGCTTCATGCATTTAAATGACCCCAAATCAAACCACTTATTCAGATTCCAATTACAATTACGGGAGATGTGAGGCTTTCCGACGCGGTGTTGAAAAGATGGAGGTAATCATTTGCTTCTCCTGAGCTTAGGGATCATAAGGTCAGCTCGCGAGAGGAGATGGTGAGGGGAAGGAAGAACAGTTACGTGAGGGGAGAAGATGGTGAAGGGAGTGAAGGTAAGAAGAATGAATGAATGTTCAAGAAGGGAAGATATTGCATGGCAGAAAAGTAACAGACAGGATACTTGTATGGCTCCTCAGAGAGTGGAAAGAAAGGGGGAAGGAAGGTCCAGGGAGGAGGGAAAGTATCTCGAGGGAAACAGTCAGGCATGAAAGCATCATTAAAAGTTAAAGTAAGAACGAACGATAAGGAAAGAGGAGAAAAGTATCGGGAAGGGATGAATCAGGAATGAAAAGGTTCAGTAAGAAGGAAAGGTAAGAAGAAAAGATTATGGATGGTGAAAAAAAAAGTTATCTGAAGGGGAAAGTCTCAGTGAGGATAGGGTTCGGTAGGAAAGAATCATGTATAAAAGGACGCTCAGACAGTAGGAAAGGTGAAGGTCAAGAAGAGGCAGGAAAGAGAAAAGAGAAAGATCAGGGAAGGGAGGCAAGGAGTAGGAATAGAAAGGTCGGGTGTGAAGGCTATGGCATGGATGAGCAGGTAAGCAGGGGTCAGGCAAGGGAGAGGCATGAGTATTCTATTTAAAATTACGGTTTTATGCATATCTGTCTAGTTGTGCCTGTGAGTGTGACTGTTTGTTTGTCTATCTGAATTTTTTTTTTTTTTTGTAGTCTGAACGTCTCTCTCTCTCTCTCTCTCTCTCTCTCTCTCTCTCTCTCTCTCTCTCTCTCTCTCTCTCTCTCTCTCTCTCTCTCTCTCTCTCTCTCTCTAAATTAAGGTGCTTCAAAGGCTTCCAGTTAATTTTGATCATCGCCCGAATAACCTTCATTTTTGTAGATAACGATATGCATATCCACTTTGCATAATTATATGCCAACCTATTTCATAAATCGCGTCTGTTATTGCCCTCATCAGTTTCCTCCCTCACTCTTTTATTTCAGACAAGAGTGTAATACCATTGTGTTTTTTTTAATCGAGAATCATTATTTTTTTAAGGATTTTCACTTATTTTTCATGTCAAGGGCATTTATTTATATATTCATTTACTTTTTTAACTATCTGATGCTTTTGATCCCCGGATGTTTAAGGAAACATGAATTAAACATAAATAATATTGCACTTAATTATATTCTACATTTTTTTTTTTTTTTTTTCCTTTTTAATAATCTTGTATCTTTCCGTGCCTGTTTCTCTTCCCGTTCGCGTCTTAGGCCCTACGTCTCCCCCTCCCTGATTAGCATGCAGTTTCTTTGCTTGGATTTACAACATAACAAAGCCGCCGCAGACTTTCCTGGCGTGTGGATTTTCTCTGCATTACCTAAAGGTTTGCACGATACATCGCGCTCTGGTTCATGGGAAAAAAGGGCAAAAAAGTGATGATTTTGTTGTATATGTATTGATAAATAGATTGACAGATATGAAAAAAGAGAAAAAATATGATTTTGTTGTATATGCATTGATAAATAGACAGACATATAAAGGTAGATAAATAGATAGACATAGAGAGAGAGAGAGAGAGAGAGAGAGAGAGAGAGAGAGAGAGAGAGAGAGAGAGAGAGAGAGAGAGAGAGAGAGAGAGAGAGAGAGAGAGAGAGAGAGAGAATGGATACATGATTAATTAGTACATGCATTAATATATTAGAACATAAAAAAGGAAAGCATAGATAAATGGATATACACAAACAAGTAGGAAGATACCTAATTAGATATACAGATAGACAGCTAAGACACATAAATAGATATAAGAGCAAGTACACAGATAGATCGATAAGTAGACCGACCGATACAGAAAAAATAAACAAAGGCTCTTCATCCCTGGTTCACGTTTTTCATAAAGTGTTTCTCTTCCTGGGAATTCTCCTCCCCGCGGGTCGTCATTAAAACTGGAAGGCGCCGCACACCCTCGCCTTTTTTTTTTTTTCTTCTCCTTCTTTTTAACATAATTCCTTTCTGGCTTCAGTATTTTTATCCCAAGAGGAATTTGTTTATTCATTCCTGGCAGCGAAACCAGGTTTTTTTATACGTTGTTTAAATGGGAAGACAAGAATGAGGCGGCAATTGTTCTTCCTAGTATGTTAATTTCTTTTTTTATATAACTGGAAAAGACTTGCTAGTATGTTATTTTTATATAACTGAAACAAGATATAAATGTAGAAAGAGGTAGAGATCGAGGGAGGTTATGCATTAAATCAGGGCTGTACATCAAGATCATATGGCACCTCATAGCGTCAAGAGAAAGCTGCGTCTCTCTCGCTAGGAAGCTGCCGTGAGCGAGGATCGAACCAGCAACCTTCAGGCGCGAGGTGAGCACTCCACCGTCGCCACTCGACAACTAAAAAAGGAGCTGAAAAAAAATAAATAAATAAAAAATAGTGCATGTTCTACTTTTTTGCGCTTGCGTGTACCTCAGCTAAGAGTTCCATCCCTCATTTAACTTTTTCACGGTAATATGCAAAAGTTCACAACACTAAAAGCAGTATAAAAAATCTTTACAAGTACCTATAAGAAAGGCAAAAGGATCAAATGAACATATTTTCTCGTTTCTAGCGGGTACAATATTAAGACTTGGCTAAAGAGCAAAGTGTCCCAAAGTGGTTTGTCATTAAGATGTGTTAAATATATAGTAGTGAAATGATCAATGTAGATGTCATTTTAGGCAGCCTTTAATTAGCATTCAACTGCACTCAGGTCATTAAGAAAGATGGAGAAAAAATTGCAGGAATTAGATTAAGTGAGTGGGTCAAAGGAAAAGTGAAAGGTGTGATATGTGAACAGTGAGAAAATTAGCTAGAGGGAATGGGATTATCAGCACCGGAAGGTCATTACGGAAGATGGATAAAGAGGACAAGAGTGAGGTTAATGGTATGTAAAGGGAGAGGGTCAAGGGAACAATGGAATAAAGGGTAGAATGAAAGGTGTGGTACGTGAATAGTGAGTGAGAAAGTTTGTAAGAGAGAACGGCATTTTCAGTACCGAATGACGCTCAAGTCTGTGACGCTGCCTGATTAATGGCGAGTAAATCCAAATCCTCCCTTTGATATGAGTGAACGAAAAGTGTATCATGGCGGTTAATCCTTGCGGTGGTGAGACTACTCCATAATACGAACAAAGGCTTATCTGGTTAGAGACTCAAATAGGTATAAATAGCGATTCATTTACTGATGTGTCGGAAATCATAGTTTAGTTCAATAAGAGGCGGTCAGTGCATATAATTTTGTCAATGTTCGTCTGCTTCTGTCTGTCTATCTGTTTCTGTCTTTCTTTATCTATCTGTCTATCTCTGTCAATCTCTCTCATCACCCTGCCTCCCTCTCCTTTCTCTCCCTCTTTCCCCTCCCGCCCTATCTCCCTCATACTCTCTCACTCAACCCGTCATCTTTCCCCACCCACTCTCACACATACTACCCCCATTTTTCCCCTCTCCTTCTTACCATCAATCTCTTGCATAAGTCACGTATTAATAACAACTCCATTCCTCAACATCCTCACTCACACACCCAATCACTTTCCCTCATTTCCTCCCGTCTCAGCCCTCCCCGGTATGTATGTTCCTGCCTTTACGAGGGTTGTTGTTAAGTGATAAACGCCATCACTGTGTATTTACCTCCTAGTGACCGGAGACGTGCACCTGAGGCCTGATTAGACGCCACGACGATTTATGGCGGCAGTAAAGGTGATTTTTTTTATTCGGGAGAGTAAGAGAGGAGGAATGGGAGGAGGAAGAGGAAGAAGAGGAGGATTGGAAGGTTGCATTTACTCTTTCATCTATTTGTGTCTCACTTTTTGTCCTTATGTCTCATAATTTCTCTCTCTCTCTCTCTCTCTCTCTCTCTCTCTCTCTCTCTCTCTCTCTCTCTCTCTCTCTAATAAGTGAAATAATTCATCAAAGACATAACAGGAAATTAGAGACACCGGAAAGAGAGAGAGAGAGAGAGAGAGAGAGAGAGAGAGAGAGAGAGAGAGAGAGAGAGAGAGAGAGAGAGAGAGAGAGAGAGAGAGAGAGAGAGATTCATTAATTTACTGATCCTTCCTCCATTTCTGACCTTAAGAGAAGAGAGAAGAGAGAAGAGCACCTTTTTTCCCTTGACCTACCTGTTATATCTAGGCTCAGAACTGCCCCATTGGTCTTCCCGCACCCTCAATATTCTAGCACACCAGACAGAGGTGCAGAAAGTTAAAGGGGGCGAGAGCAGTAAGGGGAACGAGATTAAGGGGAAGAAGAGGGAAGAGGAAGTTAGGTAAGGAAGGGAAGGCAAAACTGGTACGTGTGAGTGAAGGGAAATGTAAAAAAAAAAAACAATAGCTAAGAAAAGAAAAAAAAAGAATACTATAAATGAGGTAATGGTGATGCAAAAAGGGAAAGAACTAATGAGAAGGAGGGAGGAGGTGGTAAGGTAAGGGAGGGGAAGCAAAAAATGTTAAATGTGAATGAAAGAAGTTGTAAAAAGGATGAAAAATATAAACAGAACAAGAGGGAAAGATTATATTTTTTTTACGAGGAATGGATCTGCAAAAAGGAAAGGAAAGAGTAAAGTAAGGAAAGGAAAGCAAAAAAAGAGAACATAAGAACGATGAAAAATATTAACAAGGAGAAAATAACAGTATTCATGATGTAATAGAAATCCAATATGTAAGAAACAATCTGGAAAAAGAATGAGAGTATATTGGACTGGGAAGGGATGTTGAAATAGGGAAGGGAAGGTAAACGGGAAGGAAAATATCAGGGTAGGAAAGAAAAGGAAAAAATAAATAAAAAGTGGTATATAAGAAGGAAAGAAATGCTAGAAGGAAAAAATCCTGGAAGGGAAGGAAAAAAAACATGTAGGAAAAGGATTGGAAAAGCGGTACGTGAAGAAAAATTGGACACTGAAAATAAATATTAAGTAAGAGAAGGCAAAGAGAACATTCTATTCTTGCTGTGGTAGAAGGTCACTGTTCTTCTAAATCTATTAAGAGTGGTGTTCCTCAGGGTTCTGTCCTGTCACCCACTCTCTTCTTATTATTCATCAATGACCTTCTAAACCAAACTTAGTAAAATAAGGAAAGGAAAGCAAAAAAAAAAAAAGAGAACATAAGAACGATGAAAAATATTAACAAAGAGAAAAATAACAGTATTTATGATGTAATGGAAATCCAATATATAGGATGATACCACCCTCCACTTTTCCACGTCTTTTCATAGATGTCCAACACTTCAGGAAGTAAACATTTTACGCAGGGAAGCCACAGAACGCCTGACTTCTGATCTTTCTAAAATTTCTGATTGGGGCAGAGCAAACTTGGTATTGTTCAATGCCTCAAAAACTCAATTCCCCCATCTGTCAACTCGACGCAACCTTCCAGACAACTATCCCCTCTTCTTCAATGACACTCAACTGTCCTCTTCTACACTGAACATCCTCGGTCTGTCCTGAACTGGAAACTTCACATCTCATCTCTAGTTAAAATAGCTTCCATGAAGTTAGGCGTCCTGAAACGTCTCTGCCAGTTTTTCTCACCCCCCCCCAAGCTGCTAACTCTGTACAAGGGCCTTATCCGTCCATATATGGAGTATGCTTCACATATCTGGGGGGATTCCACTCATACCGCGCTTCTAGACAGTGTGGAATCAAAAGCTTTTCGTCTCATCATCTCCTCTCCTCTAACTGACTGTCTTCAGCCTCTCTCTCATCGCCGCAATGTTGTATCTCTAGCTGTCTTCTATCGCTATTTTCATGCTAACTGCTCTTCTGATCTTGCTAACTGCATGCATCCCCTCCTCCCGCGGCCTCGCTGCACAAGACTTTCTTCTTTCTCTCTCTCCCCTATTTTGTCCACCTCTCTAATCCAAGAGTTGACCAGTATTCTCAGTTATTCATCGCTTTCTCTGGTAAACTCTGGAACTCCCTGCCTGCTTCTGTATTTCCACCTTCCTATGACTTGAATTCCTTCAAGAGGGAGGTTTCAAGACACTTATTCTTCAATTTTTGACTACCGCTTTGGACCCTTTTCTGGGACTGGCATCTCAGTGCTTTTTATTTTTTTAATTGGATTTTTGTTGCCCTTGGCCAGCGTCCCTCCCACATAAAAAAGAAAAGAAAAATAAGACAAACAGATAAAAAAGGAACTTGCATGAGAGAAAATATAGAAAAGGATAGAAAACATATCGCACCTGACAAAAAAGAGAGGCAAGACGAAGATGATCATGGGAAAGAAAAGAATGAGGTCAAATAGGTCAGGGAAAGGAGGGGAAGGGAGAAGAAAGGGAAGGTTCTAGGGGTAGATGAATGATCCCTGACCTCCCCCCTCCCATCCTGTGATTACCTCCTATTATCGTGTTAATGGGCCCTTAAACCTGTCGCTGCAGCCGTTCTTTAAGTATCTGGAGGAGGTTTTAATGACTTAATTGTTTTTGCGAGACGTAATCACGCACGTCAAGGGCATTAGAAGGCGTGGTGATAGTCGTGATACTCCCCGCTTGTTACTGTCATTTCCTCGCTTAATATTCTGCTGATGGAGTGATGTCGTATTAAACATGATTGCCCTGAGAGTAATACTAACTTCTGAGGCTGTAGTGTTAGTTTTTCCATTATAACAATTTATATTTCCTTTCTCATTCTTGTATCGTGATATTCTCCGTCCCTGTCATTTCCTTGCTTGATATTCTGCTGATGGAGTGCTGTCGTATAGAACGTGATAGTCATGAGAGTAATACTAATTCCTTAAGCTGCCGAGTGTTAGGTTTTTGCACTGTAACAATATATATTTCCTTTCTCGTTCTCGTATCATGATATTCTCCGCTTTTTCTTGGCATTTCCTTGTTTAATAATCTGCTGCTGAAGGAGTAATGTCATATGATAGTGTGGAAAGAGTAATACCATTTTCCTGAGCAATCTCGTGTTAGGTTTTGCACTATAACAATTTAAACTTCCCTTTCTCATTCTCGTAGGTCCGTGATTTCCTTACTAATGGAATAATGTCATAGGATAGCGTCGAGAGAGAGAGAGAGAGAGAGAGAGAGAGAGAGAGAGAGAGAGAGAGAGAGAGAGAGAGAGAGAGAGAGAGAGAGAGAGAGAGAGAGAGAGGAGAGATAATCAATACCATTCTCTTAAGCAGTCCTGAATGAGTTTTTGCACTATCACAATTTATAACTTCCTTTTCAGGTCTTTTTTTTTTTTTTTTTTGCATCACTGATAAGGCAGCACGAACATGTGTGTAGAGAATCATGGGTTATTGCACGGGGCTTATGTTTACACGTGTACAGGTAATATCTGTATTGGTGTTCCAGATTATGATGCCCATCTGGTGACTCGTAAAGGGGTTTTAGTACCGGCATTGAGGAGTGAAAGGGTGTACTTGTGACGGAGGTGTTGCTTTGGTTAGGAAGGGAACTGTGGTGACTTTTGGGTGTTTTCCGACTGTAGCTTTGATATGAAGGTGTTGGAATGAGAGGAAGAGAAACAGAGATAAAGGAGCAAAGAGAGAGTTTTGGCTGTTTCATGAACATAGTTTTGATATGAGAGAGAGAGAGAGAGAGAGAGAGAGAGAGAGAGAGAGAGAGAGAGAGAGAGAGAGAGAGAGAGAGAGAGAGAGAGAGTATATACATTTTTACCACCACCACTTCAGTCATTTGCGATGCCCTTTATGCTACAGTTCATAGTTCGACAAAAAACATTCAACACAAAGATCATTTTTACCTGCACACACACACACAGACACACACACACACACACACACACACACACACACACACACACACACACACACACACACACACACACACACACACATGCACGAGGAAATAAAGAACTATCACACCGTCAAACAAACATTGACTCAACACTTCCCAACGTTCATCTTCACATTTCGCTGTTTACATTCTGCCGAGATAATTAATTAAATGTATTAAGCAGCATCACGATAAACAATTTTCCTTATAATCTAACATCCTCCTTCCCTTCACTGCCTACCATCTATCATCCTTCCTATCCAACCTTCCCTCTCCTTCCCTTCCTGTACCCTCTACCTTCCTTCACAGCATCTTCCCTTACCTCGTTTGTTCCCGCTGCTAATTAGCCTCACCTTCCGCCTCGCCTCTTACCTCACATTAGACAAGGTGTCCAATTATTCTCCTTACAAATTAATTTAGCCTCGTTACATTAGATCTTAAATGTTCCTCCTCCAATACTCTCTTCACGCGGACTGAATGAGGGAGGAATGGGAAAAAAAGGGGATAGGAGGGAAACGGGGAGAGAGAGAGAGAGAGAGAGAGAGAGAGAGAGAGAGAGAGAGAGAGAGAGAGAGAGAGAGGGGAAGAGGCTGGCGACGCTCATTGGTATGCATTACAATTTAGTCAAGAAACGGACCACTTTCTAAAGGTTTAATTCCAACAAAAATATTCTTCCTCAAGTTATTCACCTATTATGCACCTTTGTTTTTTCTTCTCTCTTTGTCTCTCCGTCTCTCGGTCTCTATTTTTATTTTATTTTGGAGAATCACATTAGCTCTTGGACTCTCGCGAAGAAAAAATATGTTGAGTATTATTATTTTTTTTCTGGTGTCAAATTGTCTTTCATTAAATGCTCTTCGTTCTGTGTCACGTAATGTTGTGAATACTGTTTCCTTCTTAATGATTTCATATTTCCCTCACTACTTTTGATCTGTTTTTACTTTCTATCTGACATTCCATCCTATAAACCTTTTCCTTTGTTTGCTTATTTAGCGGTTTATTTATGTAATAAGTATGTATGAATGTATGTATGTATGGATGGATGGATACATATGTTTATATACATAGATGTACTAATAAATCCATGGCCGTTTCAGAAAAATGCACATGAAACTATAATAACTAAGTTATTTTATCAAAACCTTTTTTTTACATTATATATATATATATATATATATATATATATATATATATATATATATATATATATATATATATATATATATATATATATATATATATATATATATATATATATATATATATATATATATATATATATATATATATATATATATATATATATATATATATATATATATACGAGGTGTGTCATTAAAGTTCCAGGACTGGTGTCCTAAAAGATGAATTTCAAACCCAAGCCACAAACCACCATATTTCCCCTTCAAAGTAATCCTTCTGGAGTATACAACTGCGCTCCCAACCCTCTACAGTCACTAATCTTTTTCTTACGTGCTTTTAAAATCATGTCCTCTGTTGCAGGTCGTTTAACAATGAGCGCTGAACAGCGAACAAACTTGAAGTTTTTGGTGCAGTTGGGGAAAACGCCGTCAGAAGCACTGGGTATGCTGCAAAAAGTGTACGGGGATGAGACAATGTCACGCTCACGTGTTTTTGAGTGGTGCAAGAGGTTCAAAGAGGGCCGGGAGGACGTGGAAGATGACCCCAGGAGTGGAAGACCCTCAACGAGCAGGAATGAGGCCAATGTTGAGCGTGTCAAGCAGATGGTGCGTGACGATCGTCGGTTGACTGTTCGAAAGATCGCAGATGAGCTTGGCATGAACCACAACAGCGTGTGGAAGATTATCACTGAAGATCTGGGCATGCGCAAAGTCTGTGCGAAGATGGTGCCGAGACTCCTGAACGATGACCAGAAGGGACGACGCATGCAGGTGTGTCAGGACATCCTCGAGCGTCTGGAAACTGAACCAGACTTGCTCAGGAGAGTCATCACCGGCGATGAGTCCTGGGTATTTGAGTACGACCCGGAGACCAAACGCCAGAGCCTTCAATGGAAGAGTCCGGCGTCGCCACGGCCGAAGAAAGCAAGGCAGTCCAGGTCCAGCTTCAAGGTCATGTTGATCGCTTTCTTCGATGTGAGGGGCATCGTCCACTGCGAGTTCTTGCCACAGGGCCAGACAGTCAACCAACATGTGTACAAAGAAGTACTGCGGCGTCTGCTTCGTGCAGTGCGCGAGAAGAGGCGGGAGTTGTGGCAGGGCAACTCGTGGCTGCTTCACCACGACAATGCGCCTGCTCACAATGCCCTGAGCATCAGAGAGTTCTTGGCCAAGAAGAACATCGCCGTGCTGGAGCAACCGCCCTACTCACCTGACCTCGCTCCGTGCGACTTCTTCCTCTTCCCCAAGCTCAAGGAGGTCATGAAGGGGACCCGTTTTGATGATGCGGACGACATCAAAAAGGCCGTGACGACGGAGCTGAGGAGCATCCCGCAAGAATCCTTCCAGCAGTGCATGCAAGCCTGGCAGAGAAGGATGGACAAGTGCATGCGGTGCCAGGGGGATTACTTCGAAGGAGATAACCTATAGTTTGTAGCCTGGATGTGAAATAAAACTTGTGTGGCACCAGTCCTGGAACTTTAATGACACACCTCGTATATATATATATATATATATGTATATTTCTTGACCCTCCTCCTCCACGTCCTCTTATACTTCCTCCTTATCCTCGCTAACCTCATTATCATACTATAGCACTTGACCCCATTTCCATAACTGAGCAGGAGAGGGAGGGAAGCTTTGGTGACTCAGGATCAACACTCGAGAAAATATAAAGAAATAAAGCAAAACAAAAAAAAAGACAATCCCAAACCTAACTAAGCATACAGCTCAGACAATGATGCATAATTTCCCTACATTTTACATCCCCAAGTGCTTCTTAAGGGTCACTGGGTCTATCATGTGTCGGGGTAAGTATCAGGGGTCTCAATTCTGGCGAGGAAGAAAAACAAGAGGAGGAAACTCCGCCTACAGCTTCCCTCTCTCTGTATTGCAGGAACACACGCGGTCGCCTCGACCAGACAAGGGAAGCAGGGCAGTGGTGTCGTCTATTCTCGGGGCTCAAATCAATTCGTGTCTGTGTGTGTCTGAGAGAGAGGGAGTGGGGAGAGAGGGACGGGGGGAGAGAGGGAGGGAGGAGAGGGGTGGAAGAAAGAGGGGGGAGGCGAGGGAGAGGGGGAGGGGAGAGAGAGAGAGAGAGAGAGAGAGAGAGAGAGAGAGAGAGAGAGAGAGAGAGAGAGAGAGAGAGAGAGAGAGAGAGAGAGAGAGAGAAAGTGGTGTCTCTGTGTGTGTGTGTGTGTGTGTGTGTATGAATTATACTCCCAGATGAAAACTGTAAGATGAATTATGCCTCTTCACTTGGAAATCATTAATAAAAACACACACGCACACCAAGCGATCAGTAAAACTTTCAGCAACAAAATTCCATATTCAAGCAGATTCTGACTAATTACAGTTGCATAAGTTGAATTACCTTTATAACTTCTATTTTAAACTAATTTCATCGTCTCTATTAACGCTGCCAACCTGTGTACTGTATTCCACGCCAAAATACTACTGTACACTTACGATCGTTGAATAATTTTGCTGTATATCAGAATTCACTCTTGCCTGAACTCACATGTATTATCAAATCATGGAAAAAAAAATTACCATTCACAAAGTTCACATGATTTTGTTTTTTGTTCCCCCGGTAACTTTTTTTTCGGATGGAATAACGGTTGTGAAAACAAAATGATGCGTATAATTTAGTATAGTTTTCATTATTGGATCGGTAAATTGGAGAGGAAATGATCTCCATTGTACGGACGATCTCACCGCTTATTATGATGAAACTGGACCGTGTGTGTGTGTGTGTGTGTGTGTGTGTGTGTGTGTGTGTGTGTGTGTGTGTGTGTGTGTGTGTGTGTGTGTGTGCGCGCGCGCGCGAGAGAGAGAGAGAGAGAGAGAGAGAGAGAGAGAGAGAGAGAGAGAGAGAGAGAGAGAGAGAGAGAGAGAGAGACGAACACAGAAAAAAAAAATACAAAGAGAGTGCAAAACAAAACAATGGCAGACAAAAATACAAAAGCATACAAACAAACATAGAAACAAAGAAGCGCACACACACACACACACACACACACACAGTTAAAATCACACATGAAAACACAAACACAAAACAATGGAAAACAAAACACTCCACTCGGACGAAAGGCAAATGCATAGAAGAACATAAAAAAAATTAAAAAAAATCATAAAAAACCCAAGTTCCACCTTTATCTATTTTCAGCAATGTCCGTCCCAGTAATGGCTCATGAAACCTGTTGCTCAGAGTCACACAAAGATGATCTCTGCTGATAACCGAGTGGATTACTCCTAAATATTCCTCGTCTGTCCCGGGGTCTTATCTTCCCGCGGCTGAGCGAGAGATAAGAAGGCGAGAGAAAGGAGTGACGGAAAAAAAAAAAAAAATAAGGTATGGAGGTCGGAAGAAGAGTGTGGATGGATAAGTGAGCGGGGACTTAATAAATTTGAAGGTGCAGGTAATGATCCGAGATGAGAAGGCTGCGTTAGGGTGTATTAGGGTGCACTAAGGTGTGGGAGGGTGGGAGAGTGTTGAGGAATGCGTAGCTGGGAAATCTGTACCGAGGTTGGGCAGTGATGCTGAGCTTGGGTGCTGTACGTGCCGCGAGTGTTTGCAAGACACGATTCCCCGATTGCATCTATTCGTGATTTCCAAAAGACAGTAAATTCCAGAGAAGGAGACTGAGGAACCAATCACCAGCCACCAATCACCAATCTCTACGCAAATCCACAATAAACAGAAAAAAAATCACATGTATCGACCTCCGCCATCATCACCAACATCACAAGAAACTCCTAATAAAGAAACACAGCGTGACTCGACGTGACGGACAAGACACATGAATGACAAGGCCGACATGCTCCCAACAGACATTCCCGCGGGAGGTCTGTGTTGGTCACGTCCGCGCCGCCTGACTCGCAGATCCCCACCGGTCGAGCTGTCAGTCAGAGGAACAAGGGAGCCTCGCTAACCTTCACCAAGACACCGAACAGATGAAAAGACACGAACAAGACACGGACAAGACACGGGCAAGACGCGAACAAGACACGGAAAAGATTTGAACATCGCCGATTTCACCTTTTCTCGTGAGGCACGGACGTGTTCCTCTCTCGTGACCTTGACAGGAGCGCGGAATGAAGGGGGACTAACCACAGCAAGAGGTGAGCGGAACGGAGTGAGTGGTGAGGGATGAGCGGCCGTGCAGGCGTGAGGGAAGTATGTGTAAGCGGCAAACGAGGCTCCGGAACGTGAGAATGTGAGCAGCGGATGATGAATAACGTCGGAGAGTGATGTGCGCGTGCGTGTGAGTGTTGAGTGTAGCGGAGTGATGACTGGTGGGAGAAGAAAAAAAATCGTGGGAGAGAGACGGTGGAAAGCGAAATGACAGTGAAATCGGAAGTGAGTTGTTATGGTATTAAAAACACGAGAGAGAGAGAGAGAGAGAGAGAGAGAGAGAGAGAGAGAGAGAGAGAGAGAGAGAGAGAGAGAGAGAGAGAGAGAGAGATGTCACAAGTAAGAATCTCAAGTGATAAAAGTTAAATGAGAAAGGAGAAAAGCGAAAAAAGTCATTGTAGAGGGAAGGGAAGGAGAGGACGATGGGAGAAAGGAGAAAGGATAAACAGAGAGAGGAAGGGAGGGAAGTTGAAAGTTAAAACGCCACGTCACGTCACAGAGGCATCGTGGGGCGTTAAGTGACGGTGCAACTTACTAAAGTGGCGCTAAATGAATGCCAAATAGGAAGGTAAATGAGATAGATAAATGGATTCTTTGATAGAGAGAAAGATAGATGGATAGATAGAGGATGATAGGTAAATGAATAAGTCGGTAAGAGATAGGGAAAGAGAGACAAACAGACCCACACACACAGATACACGTGGACAGAAATACCACCAAAGTCAAGATATATAATGGTATTCTTCCTTCAGCGTTTGAAATTCTGAGCCGTGTGTCGTTCAATTTACGTCTCGTGAGCGGCTTGTTTCCCCGTGTCTCGCTGCCAAGACAAAGGATCTGCATATTGTAACGAGATCTTTACGTGTACAGAGGAGAGGGGGATGGAAGGATAAGGTGGAGGGGAAAGCAAGGTAAGGGGAGGTAAACGGTGCAAGGAATACAGGGAAGTTGCATAATTCACTCAGCTGTACTTAATAAGCACACAAAGGCTAGGTAGAGGAGAGTGTAAACACTAGTAATTACAATAATAATTATGATGATGATGATGATGATAATAGAGAGAGAGAGAGAGAGAGAGAGAGAGAGAGAGAGAGAGAGAGAGAGAGAGAGAGAGAGAGAGAGAGAGAGAGAGAGAGAGAGAGAGAGAGAGAGAGAGAGAGAGAGAGAGAGAGAGAGAGAGAGAGAGAGAGAGAGAGAGAGAGAGAGAGAGAGAGAGAGAGAGAGAGAGAGAGAGAGAGAGAGAGAGAGAGAGAGAGAGAGAGAGAATTAAATATTAAGATGGTTTTTATTCATTAATACATTTTTAGTAAATCTGTAAATTTGTCATTAATTAATTAACATTAATAATAATAATGATAATGATAATAATAATAGTAATGATAATAATAAGAGAGAGAGAGAGAGAGAGAGAGAGAGAGAGAGAGAGAGAGAGAGAGAGAGAGAGAGAGAGAGAGAGAGAGAGAGAGAGAGAGAGAGATTAAATATTAAGATGGTTTTTATTCATTAATACATTTTTAGTAAATCTGTAAATTTGTCATTAATCAATTAACATTAATAATAATAATGATAATGATAATAATAATAGTAATGATAATAATAATAATAATAATAATAATAATAATAATAATAATAATAATAATAATAATAATAGTAATAATAATGACAATAATAATAATAATAATAATAATAATAATAATAATAATAATAATGATAATCCATACTTTATTTTATTTAAGTATTATCCGTCTACTGTATTTCATATTTCCTCGAACTCTCTCTAACTAAACCTTCTCTCTTCCTAGGCCTCCCTCCATAACACTCCTTTTCCCTCCCCTACTCCCTCCCTATTGCAGCTCCTCAGCCTCCAATTAAATGTAAATTGATGAAGCTAAATTGGTCTAAGTGTTTGGGCTCAGCAGGTATTGTTATTCCCTCCTATTTTTCGTCGCGCCGGAAATCCATAAACTAGAAGAGAGAGTTGCTTTGTTTGCTTAGAAATAGATGGAAATAGAGGTGAATTGTAAATTGTCCCTTTTATTACAGTATGTGTGAGAGAAGAGTAAGTTTACGTGTCTTATGGTTTATGTTTGGAATTAGTTTAAAGATAATTCCTTGTTTTTTTTTTGTTTTTTTTTTGTGTCGAACATTCTCTCTCTCTCTCTCTCTCTCTCTCTCTCTCTCTCTCTCTCTCTCTCTCTCTCTCTCTCTCGCGATGGGAAGACCACGAGAAATTAGGTGTGGGAAATTCAGTAACGTCTCCTCTCACTTTCCTTCCACTACACGTCTTCCGTCCGGTCAGCGCCGCGTCGTCTGGCCAGCGTCGGTGTGATTCCTCAGAGAAGTGCCAAGGCGCCCGTCACCCGCCCTCTCTTGGGTGATTTATGACGAGAATCTGGCTTTTGTCCCACCCATCTACCTTGCTACGACTCTCTCCCACACACACACACACACACACACACACACACACTCTCTCTCTCTCTCTCTCTCTCTCTCTCTCTCTCTCTCTCTCTCTCTCTCTCTCTCTCTCTCTCTCTCCTCGACCACTAGCAATACCATCCACCTTCAGATCTATAAGTCCACTCCACTCCACAAACTTCCACAAGGACAAACTATACTGTCTGGGTTGAGTGAGCTGACGGAGGAGAGCTGCCTGCCACGCACTCACTCACTCGCTCTGCTATTCTTGGAGCCAACACAGCTTTAATGTCCTGACAGGCAGTGTATACATATCTATTGTTTGTTTTTTTCCCTCTATCACTGCTGCGGGAAAAATCGTAGGATATGAAACTTAAACTAGATGCAGAAAAGACAAATAAGATGAGATTAACCAAGGATATATCACATGATATACAGCAGGGAAAACGTTACGGCGTGTCTATCTGTCTGTCTGTGTGTGTGTGTGTGTGTGTGTGTGTGTGTGTGTGTGTGTGTGTGTGTGTGTGTGTGCAGTGTTCTCGTGTGCGCGTGGTTGGAAAGCCCTGGAGCGTGAGGCGAGTGGTCATACGCAGTTGGGTCTGTTTATCAGCGTGCGATCGGGCGAGTGGGAGGTTCAGCGCGTGAGGCACGAGTCCGGGTTGGAGATAATGGCACGAGAGAGCGTAGGATAGTGCTCCATTAACAGGCGGCGGCGGCAGGTCGTGGAGCGGAGGGCAGGCCAGAACCTCCATCTCGCCCTCTCCCTCCTTTCCCTCTCTCTCTCTCTCTCTCTCTCTCTCTCTCTCTCTCTCTCTCTCTCTCTCTCACTCTCCGTCGTCAGTACCTCCAAATTATTATCGAATTCTAGCTCCATTGTTGCTCTCGACGTACTGGCCTCTTAATTGTATTTATTAGTAAGGCCATTAAGGTGCAATTAAGCTCTCGATAACCTTAGTAAGCGTCCTGCAACTGTGGGAGGCTGGCAGGGAGGTTCTCGTGTGGTAGACGAAGGCAGACAGGCAGGCAAGCCACCGCTCCTCGCCCTCCTGCAGACATTTACGAATCATTGACCTTTATGCTTATGACTTGAAGTGCACGAGACGGGACTGGACTGCCCTTTGCTACTCTAACACTCCCTCCCTCCCATTGCATGCACGTATTTCAGGTTTACTTATGCAATTATTGAAGTCTCGTACATAATCCTCGGCTTCCTCCGTTGTTAGGCACCGTAGATAAAGCGCGAGTAACACTAAGTACTGCAGATTATACTTTCTCGCCCACATGCTTCAGACCTCTCGTTCGCGTCGGGTGTTCTCGCCTGGTCTTGGTGTTGGACTTGCTCTGGTTGTATTTATTAAAGTGGCTTGAGTATATTTTTCCTTGGTAACCTGAATGTCTGTCTGTATTAAACTTGAGTAATTTAAACGTGCTCTTAATTATTTCCAAGGAGTTTATCTGTAGTATTTACAATTGTCTTATGTACACAAACATTTATATTCAGCTTGTCACTTGAACTGTTCTTTTTTTCATGTTTGTGTGGCAGATATGACCGATGAGGAGAGTCTTATCTTACTGTGTGTGTGTGTGTGTGTGTGTGTGTGTGTATGTGTAGTGGTTGACCCGGTTAAATTTCGGCGCCGGTACAGCAAACCACTCAAAATCCCAAAGAATAAATAAAACATAAGGCAAACAAACCCTTTAAATTAAAATCATGTTACACTAAAAGGTTTACGCGATATAAACACCACAATTTATGAAGACTAACGATCAGTGACCACAAGGAGAAACAGTCCTCCTACTTGTCCTTATCCCCCACAACTCCTCCTGCTGGTCCCTCCTCCATTGTGCAGAGAGAGAGAGAGAGAGAGAGAGAGAGAGAGAGAGAGAGAGAGAGAGAGAGAGAGAGAGAGAGAGAGAGAGAGAGACAGAGAGAGAGAGAGAGAGCCGCGTGGTGTACTCGTACCCTCACGTTCCTCACAGTATAAAGTGGCATAAAATTGCTCACTCACGATAGGAAGAAGGATGGTTTGTTTTTGCTCCTTCAAGCTTAAACTCATCGCTCTGCTCGCGGCTCCAGACCAAGGCTAGCACAGATGACGTACCAAAATTTACTGACGTCCTTATCTGCCCCGAGAATACACTACTTACTCCGGCAAGAACCCAAATTATGTTGTTAAGTGGGGGTGAAAAAAAAAGCGACCAAGATTGCTTCAGTGACGTCAACCTTAAGCATGTTTCATAAGGGAATTAATAATGAGCTGAACGCCAAAGAAAGTCAGTCCCCTCCACGGCAGAAAAAATAAAATAAATAAAATAAAATAAAAAAGAACGTTGACGCATCTATTGCTTCAGTCAACATTTGATGGCAGAAAGGACAAGCCAGGAAGACGGAGGGAGATGGAAGCGAGACGAAAGGGAGTGGAGAAGAGAGACGGAGAAACGTGGTGATGAAAGAAGAAAGGCATCCGTGTGCAGGTAAATAATGCAAGAGACGAGAAATGAAGAGATGACGCAAGGGAATCTAAAAATAAGAGATGAAGAAGTTAAAGAGAAAAGAAATACCATGAATAATGAAAAAAAATAATAATATGGGGGGAAAAACTCAAAATGGAAGCGAAAAAGTTAGAGGATTTGAGCGAGGAAGAAGAAAAGGAAGAAGAGGAGGAGAACGAAAATTATGAGAACGGTAACTACACAGGAGGCAGAAAATGCAGCAGGAACACCCAGCCACTGCAGTATTCAGGGAGCAGGGAGTCATCTAGAGTGCAACATAATCTAACTTACCCAAACACACGGGCCGACAGATCTGGCGATGCCTTATTCAGCGGCGCAGCGGCGGGGGTTTGAAGGCTCAGATAATCCATTCCAGTAAAGCTTGTAGCAAATCTGGTTTCATGTCAATTATTCATAAGCGACCGAGCAACGTTCCAAAGGTAACTCCGGCGACCTCCAGCCTCACTGCCACGAGGTAAAGCCGATTCTGACCGCGGGGGAAGGAATATCAAGACAGGAATTACGCAGATGAAAGGTCAAGGTTGTCGCTGCTCCTGAAGACGGAAAGGAGATCGCTTACTTAATTTACGACGGAGAATGTCCAGAGAAAAGTAAATTATAAAACAGGAAAATACTATCAAGAAATCCAAGAGCATTTTTAAGTAAGGAATCTAATAATCATTCAAGTGAGATAGATAAGTTTTCTTTTTTGACATTTAGATGAAAAAAAAAAAAAAAACTTCAATACTGATGCCTACGCATCTATGAAATTTAAATGTCTCTGTAGCAAATGTGAGGAGAAATTAGAATAGATTTAGCAAATTCCCGAGTGTACCGTTACTTTCAAATGTGACCTCAAGTTCCCGCGTGACCACTCCAGTCCGCACTTATTGCAGAATATCAGAACCTGTTGTCCTGTATCAGTGAAACATTTCCAAATACCAAACGAAGTGATATGTAATTTGATTTTTCATTTATTCATTATTACATTAAAACTAAAGGTTATCAGAGTCCTTATTAAAATATTGAAACCTGATATTTAGTTATTCAAACGTCACCTCATAAAACTATTCGCCTTTACGTATGACCTTCTAAAGTAATGAAATAAATGTGGTGATGAAATTTTTAATACACAGCGCAACATTGCCGGGAGAAAAGATTCCTTATAAAGAGATCCTTATCTAGGTTATTCTGTACACTTATGAATGGTGTGTGTGCGCGTGTGTGTGATTCAGCAACGGTCGTCTGCTGGTCACCCAGCCAGCCGTTCCCCTACGGAAAGAGCTCAGAGCTCATAGTGACCGATCTTCGGGTAGGACTGAGACCACTGACACACCACACACCGGGACAGTGAGGTCACAACCCCTCGGGTTACATCCAGTACCTACTTGCTGCTAGGTGAACAGGGTTTACACGTTAAGAGGCTCGCCCATTTGCCTCGCCGCCTCGCCGCGACAAGGATTCGAACCCAGGCCTTCTTGGTTGTGAGCCGAGCGTACTAACCACTACACTACGCGGTGTGTGTGTGTGTGTGTGTGTGTGTGTGTAGGAGAGAGAGATGCATAGATAAGTGGATGGATTAATTGCCAAATAGAAAAAAATAGATGAATAGATAGAGATGGGTTAGCAAGAGGAGAGAGAGAGAGAGAGAGAGAGAGAGAGAGAGAGAGAGAGAGAGAGAGAGAGAGAGAGAGAGAGAGAGAGAGAGAGAGAGAGCACCACCTGTCCTCCCTCACAACCACGGCCTGAAGCGTAATGGGATAAATCCGAGCTAATTCCCGTGACATTACGAAACTTTGGGGGAACTTTTATGGCACAGAATTTGCATAACCAAATTGTCACTCAGAAAGACTGGGAGGGAGGGAGTCTCTGTGTGTGTGTGTGTGTGTGTGTGTGTGTGTGTGTGTGTGTGTGGCGCCTGCTGAGTTCCTGTCGCCCTCACTCCTTACTTCTGACTGAGGACGTGGGTGCATTTTTTTTTTTTTTTTCAGTTTTAACCAATTCATATTACTGAAAGGTATGTATTTTTTTTTTTTTTTGGTAGGGGGTGCGGTGAAGGGGTGGGGAAACGGTTGTGCCTTCCATATGTGTGTGTGTGTGTGTGTGTGTGTGTGTGTGTGTGTGTGTCTATGTGTGAGTGCACTAACCATACATTCCCTAAAAGCATCTACAAAGAAGATTTAAGCTGCAAACCCACTAATCTAATTCTAACCCTCCTCTTTTTTTTTTTTTTTTCTTTCTTGCGGCGGACACAATTTTCCCCCAGACTTACTCTCTCGAAAGCACAACTACAATAGTATACATAGGAAGCTATATTTGTCAGAGTCCTGCAACTTGCGCTACCTCATGGCAAAGTGACGGGGGGGGAGGTCTGTATATGTATCCCCACCCTCCTCCCCTCCCCTAAACACACACAAACACACACACACACACACACACACACACACACACACACACACACACACACACACACACACACACACACACACTCACACAGACACACATATATATAATTTTTTTCCTTTTAATATTTCACGGTCGGTGGACTAATTACTAAATTAATTTGCCGACTCGTGTGTGTTTCGCGGTGGAGAGAACAGCACCATATGGAACTGTACTATTTTCTATTTTTTTTTATGAAGCATTAGTGTTGCGGTGAGCGTTTTGCGACAGCGCGGGAAATAGAGGAGGAAGGGAGGAAGGAAAGAAGGAAGGGGTAAGAGAAGGAAGACAGGGGAACGATACAGGAAAATAAACGAAGGGAAATGAAGGAAAGAAAATTAAAGTGAAAGGAAGACAGAGGAGCAATAAGGAAAAAAAGCGAGAAGAGGAGGGAAAAGAAAACTAAAGACTCATTGGAGGAGTAAAGAAAGAGGAGGAGGAACGATACGGGAAAAGAAACGGAGGGAAAGGTAAGGAAAATAGAAAGGAAGGGAAGGGAAAAGAAGAAAAGGAAGAGGAGAGAAGGGAAGACTCAGAAACTAAAGGAGGAAAGAAGGGAAGAGAAAGAAAAGTAGAAAGGAAGAAAGAAAGGAATATAAATGAACGACAGAGGGAAAAAAAGAGAATAGAAGGAGGAAGGAAGGAAAAGTAACGATACGGGAAGAAGAGGAAGGGAAAGAGAGGAAAGGTAGATGAGAAACAAGGAAGAAGGAATGGGAGGCATGAAGCAAGGCAAAAGAACGAAATGGGAGGAAAAAGAAAAGGGAAAAAAAGGAAGTTAGAGAAAAAAAATAACGGAGAAAGAAAGGGGATGGGATTTGAAAGCTGAAAGAAAGAAGGGAAGGGAGGGAAGGGAAAGAAATGGAAGCAATGTGAATGCGGAGGATGAGGGGGACGGAAATTCAAATGCATGTGGTAGAGAGAGAAAAGAAAAAAACTGAAATGAAAATAAAGGAAATATGTAGGCGAGTGGGAGGCAAGGGTGGAAGTGTGAGGATGAATATGGAAGGGGAAGAGCGGAATGGAAGAGGAGGAGGAAGAAGAAAAAGGAGGAGGAGGAGGAGGAAAGAAGGGAATTGGTGTAAATGTGACAAGAGGCGAAAGGCGCAAGGAAGGAGAACGGAAGATAAAGGGAGAGAGAAAGAGAGAGGGGCAAGGTGAGACAAGAGGCAGCTGAAGGAAGAAGCAATAAGAGAGGCAGAAGGGAAGGAAAGTGTCAAGGAGAGAGGACAAGAGTGAGAGGTGAGTGTTTTGGTCTCCCCGTCTCCCTACCCTCTCCCAAACCGTCAAAGTACCTTATTCAGTCTTATTCATGTATAATTTTTCATTTTTTTTCATTTGTAAAGCCTTTCTCCTCCTCATTCTCCCCTTTCTCCTTCTCATTCTTCATCTCCTCCGTCTCATTCTTCCTCTACTTATTCTTTTTGTTGTCCTTCTCTTTCTTCTTCTCGTTCTCCTTTTCCTTCTCCTCCTCAATATTCTCCTTTTCCTTCTCCTCAATCTTCTGCTTTTTCTACTTCTTTTTTTCTTTTTCCTCTTCCTTCTTTTCTTCTTCTTTTCTTCTTGTTCTTCTTTTCTTCTTTTTCTTTTCTTTTCTTTTTCTGTTCTTTTTTCTTCTTTTCCTTTTCTTTTTTTCTCTTCTTTTTCTTTTCTTTTCTTTTTTTCTCTTCTTCTTCCTCTTCTTCTCCTTCTTTTCTTTTCTTCTTCTTCTTCTTCTTTTCTTCTTCTTCTTCTCCTTTTTTTCTTTTCTTTTCTTCTTCTTCTTCTTCTTCTTCTTCTTCTTCTTCTTCTTCTTCTTCTTCTTCTTCCTTTCTTCTCCCTCTTCCCCCTCCCTCCCTCCTCCCCCCTCCCTTTTTTTTCTTCCCACCTTTGTACTTCACCATATCTCAAAATGATTGCTTGAAAAATGTTTCCTTTCCCTCCCACGTGACATTATTCATCGTATCCTTCACCCGTCATGCATTAGTCTTATGAAATACTCCTCTTAATTATACATCCCAAGTTTATAATGATATTCCAGCATAAATCAAAGCTATTTTCTCGCAATAATTCACTACTACTACTTTATAAACACATTCCTTCTGTTGTTGTTTTTTTTGTTTTTTTAATGTATGTATTTTTTTTTCTTATTTCACGTTGGTAATATCGTATAAATCTTGTGTCATATATATCATCATTGTCTCTCCTCGTCTTCATAATCACAAGTACTTTCTCTTTCTCCTCTTCTCTCTCTCTCTCTCTCTCTCTCTCTCTCTCTCTCTCTCTCTCTCTCTCTCTCTCTCTCTCTCTCTCTCTCTCTCTCTCCATATACGCGTGTACGTTTCTTTGTTGGTATTTCCTCCCTTTCTCTCTCCCTTGCTGTTCGTTCCTGCCTTCCTTCCCCTTCCCTGCATCTTCCTCTCCGTCGCTTCTTCTGTGTGTGTATACGATGCATTTTTTTTCTATCTTATTAATTAATTTTCCCCTTCAGTGTTTACTTTCCTCTTGTTTCATTCATGTATCTTCTTTTTTTTTTTCTTTATACATTCGAGTTTGTTATTTTTTTTTCAGTCTTCCCTCGCGTGTCCCTTGGCTACGTTCCTTTCTATTATTATGATAGAGAGGTGCTGGGATAAAGATACCTCGTAAAATAACGCCTGTTCAGTTCGAATCCTGATGACAAAAGGAGGGGATTCTCTGGCGAGATACAACTAAGGATCGACTCTTGAAATGCTTTGTTCCCTCATAAGGACCGTTTTGAAAAGCCACAGAGATAATTACGAAGGAAAAGTTAGTATGAAATAATATGAAGCGTATTCTCAATTCATATACTTTTATTCGAAGTACACTCGTTTCATGTCTTTTCACACTGCGTCTCTTCAAAACAGTATAAGAAAATACTAAACTCAGAACAAAAATACTTCGAATGATAATATTTTCTTTCACATTACGCTACATACTGTGCAGGTTAGTCGGTCAAACAAGTAAAAGAAATAATGAAGCAAATTGATACCTGTTCCAGTTTATCGTTCACTGTGATCTCTCCTTCTTTTTACTTCCCTTTCCTCCACCTTCAGTAGCACCATCTCTTCCTTCGAGTCTTTGTCTTTCTCCTCCACTTCATGTTCCTTCTCCTCGTTCTCTTTCTCCTGCCCCTGGTATCCATTTTCTCAATTCCTGCACCTCCTCGTTCTCCTTCTCGTCTTCATTCTTTTCCTTCTCCTCCATATCCTACACCTCTTCGTTCTCGTTTTCATCCTTCTCCCCTTGCGCCTCTTTTTCCTTGCCCTCGTCCGCCTCACACCATTCCTGTCGTGCCATCCCACACTCAGGCAGGGCTGCAGGGAGTCGTGTGTTCCCTTATCGCGTGCTGGGAGCCGCTGGGACCCCAATCAAGAACACTCCGTCAGGGAGAACCAACACAATGGCTGGCCACCGTTGCTAATTTTGTTCTAAATCTGTTGGATGTGTTTATTTGCGTGTGTGTGTGTGTGTGTGTGTGTGTGTGTGTGTGTGTGTGTGTGTGTGTGTGTGTGTGTGTGTGTGTGTGTGTTTAGTGTGGTTTACGTACATGAAAGTCGGTTTAGTGATGAGATAAAGCCTATTTTCTTGCCAGAGTCCTCGTGATTTGACAGACACGCTACGCCACCCATCCGTCCACGACCTTCTTGAGACGACCACTTGACGTCCCCAGCTGGCTATGCAAAGCGAGGTGACGACTTGTGTAATTTGAACATCTTTCTTCTCGTAATTGTAAGAACTGAATAACTGAATTAATCACTGAGACGAATACCATTTAAATTTCTGAATCTAGAGCACGTTATGTGGACAGCACACACACACACACACACACACACACACACACACACACACACACACACTAGAAGGACCTTCCCTCCCATATTTGTCGACCCTACGAGGCCGTCCCACTTAGATCCGTGTTGTGTTTCAGGGCGAAGCTGGGAGGGCTTGGACGGACTCCCTTGCACGCTGAGTGGACGAGGAAAAAGAGGAGGTGGAAAGAGAGGGAAAAGTAATCTGACCTTAAAAGTGATGCATCTTCTTTAAAAATTCGTTTAGTCTGTTTTTTTCATTTTTTTTTTTTTTCGTGTTACTTAATGAATGCGAAATATTTATCACGAATTTGTTGCTCTTATATATATATATATATATATATATATATATATATATATATATATATATATATATATATATATATATATATATATATATATATATATATATATATATATATATATATATATATATATATATATATATACGAGTATATATATATATATATATATATATATATATATATATATATATATATATATATATATATATATATATATATATATATATATATATATATATATATATATATATATATATATATATATATAGTGTTAATTGATTTTAAGTCAGTCTGTTTTCTTTTTCATTCTGCATAATCAGTAAAGAAATGTTCTATTTTTTCTAAAGTAACTATAAAATGTTTACTAATTTTAAGTGTACATTTCACTCTCATAAACAATTAGTATAATAAATCATCACTATTATAAATAAGCCGCGTAAACTTTTACATCGTTAATGAGTTTCTGAACCATTCTTTCGTAACCCACATTTTCCCGCGTCTTTTCAATAATTCACTTCAGAAGATAACAAATTATTCAGTCTCGAGAACACGGGTCTTCTCGAACGTCACCTTCCCATTCTTCCGCTAACCAAGTATTGTTTTATTCACTCACTATTTCTCTAGCCTTGTATGGCCTCTCTGCTGCTGCTGCTGCTGCTGCCTTTTCTCTGCGCCATATCGCTGTTTTCCTCACCTCTTCTTTGTAACTCAATGCTTCATTTTTTTCTTTCCTATTACGACAGGCCGATTAAAAGGGCGGGACTTTTCTTCAGGATTTTTCAGGTACAGTGTCACTCAGCTGTACCCTGTAATTACACGAGGGAGAAAAATATGGAGGGAGGTCTTATAACAAAGTTCCTGTGACACGGGATATTTTTACACCGTGATGTTTTTACCAACCTAATTACCTTCTTAATGCCGGGCCTAAGGTAATTATGCCTTGAGGCGTTTGGGACACAAGGGAGCGGGCAAGGCCAAGTATCAGACTGGCCGCCTCACGCTGCTAACAACGCTGGCCTTGTTAGAGCAATGGCCTTCGCAAGTTAAAAAAAAAAAAAAAAAAAAACTAAATAAATAAATAAAATAAAATAAAGTATAATAAAAGTGTTCCAGAAGACTTATTTCTGATCCTGGTGGTGACGCGCGGACCACGGCAACAAATTCATACACAGCACAGCGAGCACGTACAGTAAGTAGTTGGTGGGCACGGCGGCTCTACTTAACGCTTCACGATAGCCTTGCTCCTTAGTCATCCCTGTGTAGTGAGATAAAAATTGGCAAGAGTTTATGTTGAGCTTGATTGTTTATTTTGCCTCTACATTAAATATACTTGAAATGAACAGCAATTTGTTCCTGCCTTAGCCAGAGCGAACAAGCCGAGGGGGTAATGAGAAGCAACGCATCAAAGGCACGCCGAGTTATCAGCTGCAGTAAATTCCCAGACTCGTCACAGGGCGAGTGAGGGGCAGTCTTGTGGCGAAGGCTGGTGTCCATTACGAGGCTTAACAAGGTCTATTCCCCATCATTAAGCCCTTGACGGGAACCAGTACCTCGCCGTGTTCGCCTTCATAATAATCACGCTATCAAAAAACAAGACGGTGTGTCTACCGTAGGGTAAAATTGCAGTATAAGTCCCAAGGTTTGTTTTACGCATGCAAAGTGGGTGATCAGCCTCCTTACGAGACGCGCCAACGGAGCACTGTCTTGTCTCGCATCTGTTGGGGGGTTCGACGGCGTGTAAATTGGTCACTTATTCGCGTGCAATTGGGTACAGTTGGCTGCTTGGGGACGAGTGGTGCTAAATGAGGCGGCATGTGGCCTTCCATCAGGCTGAATGAATTAGAGTGAGGTAAAACATGGATGATGAGACAGTCTTCTGATAAAAAAAATTTGTGAAAAGAGAAAATTTGTGAAAAATAATGAAAAAAGAAAAAAAGTCTGTCTTATGATTATTTCAGTCCCATAAAAATCGATAAAGGCAAAAAATCACATAAAAAAAAGATATTTTCCTGAGCCAGTCATTACCTCATTGACTGAAGACCACCAACAGGCAACTAACCACAGCCAGTTACTACACATCAACGCACGCAAATACACATCTAGCCACACACAAGTCAATCAATCAATCAATCACACCCACATCCACCCACCCACAGATACATACATACATACATAAACGTGCACGTACGCACGCACGAACACACACACACACACACACACACACACACACACACACACACACACACACACACACACACACACACACACACACACACACAACAGACGAACAAAGACATGCAAACAGAAGATAACAAACCCTCAACTAATATCCCAAGCAAAATAATTGAAACAAAGCTTTGCATTGCATAAACAAACTTTCTTTTCTTAATTTCACTTCACCTATTCGTAATCACAAACGCACACGAAAGTAGATGAGTAAACAAATGAAAGGGGAAAGCGCTACATGTGTTTGAGAGACATCTGGTGACAAGAGAAGGAACCCACCGGACCATGCACAGCGTGATAAGAGACACAACTGTACGTGGAGCAACTGACGCGGCTCCGCAAACATCGCGTCTGCTGTTCTCACCTTGCCTTATGTGTGTGTGTGTGTGTGTGTGTGTGTGTGTGTGTGTGGCCGTCTGTCTGTTTGCTTTTATTTATATTATCAGGTTCTAACAGGGCGTCTTGCTATAGTGAAATATATTAATCTCACTACAATTTCGCCTCATTTCTAAAAACCCTTGACTCATTCCTGCCGCCATGCCCTGAGTAAAGGTGGCACAGGGAGGCAGGGCGGAACGGAGCGGGAAGAGACGGTAAAACATGATATTGTTAACCGTCGAATCAAATAATTTTTCACCATAAGGCTTAATCTGCCCCGTGTTATACTTGGCTGATCTTGATTAAAGGCGACATGGCAAGGGGAACTATTAATATTCATCTTACCGAGAAACAGACTTTGATGCCGCGGCGGTGGTTGAAAGCAGTCCGCTCGCACACATATTATATCTACCGTCGAAAGCAGGGGCGCTCTTCAGCCTTTTAGCGATATAATGCAGCACGACAACACGCTCCCGCCTAATTATAGCAGCATAACACGCTGAGAGGCCAGCAGGAGGTCAAGACAGGAGGGAGAGAGAAGAGAGGAGGAAGAAACTACACGGAGGAAGTTGTTAGAGGAGGATACAAACAAAAGGCGAGGGAGGGGGACGGGGCTGTGCAAGTAGGGGATTTGAAAAGTAAGTGAAGTTGGAGTAGGTGAAGGTATGGAAAGAAAAGGAAGTGAAATGTTACAAAAAAAAAAAGGAAAGGAAAAAAAATCAGGAAAAAGTATAGTTACAAGTATATGCTAGCAGTAGTATAGGCAGAGAATTTGGAAAAAGGTAAGTACAATTAGGAAGTAAGGGTACGTGGGAAAGAGAGGGAGAGAAATGAAAATGACTTGTGCTTTTTGCTTCTTTGTTTACCTCATGGAAGGCAAATTGGAGAAGAAGGAGGAGGAGAACTAGAGGAGGAGGAAACAGAGAAGTAAAAGATATAGGGAAGGAAAGGAAGATAAGTCAGAAATACCCCGTCTCAGTACTCATGTCTCCGGCTACAAAACTTCCATCCAAAAAGCTCAACGATTACAGTGATGAGTGTGTTGCTGGGCCTGATTGCACTGCTGGGAGGGGAGGAAGCTTCGGGTCGCTCCGGCATACAATCACCTCGCCTTTCTTTACGACGCCTCACGCGAAACAAGATCCTTTTTGCTTTTCACGCTAATGATAATGATACTAAAATTTCCTTCCTACCACCTAATATTTAAATCTGTGATCCCAACAAAATTCAGAATTCAAATCATGTAGGAGGGGAAAGAAAGATGATCAGAGAAAAGAAGAGATATAATGAAACGGGAGGAAAAGAAGAAAGCAGGAAAAGTAGTTATGGTAGTAGTGGCTGTGATTGTTGTGGTGGTAGTTCCAATCTCTTACTTGCTGCTAATTTAGTATTAATTTCATGTCACTAACACATAATACTTACACTTATGAATCCCAAACAAAATTCAGATCCCAAAAGATATATTCATGGTCATAAATCAAGGTGGAATCAGTTAGTGTGCCTTCCCTCGCCGCTGTCTTGGTATTAATTCCTTGTCATTATGTTTCGGAAGTGTTCCTTATCACTGATTCGTTTCGCAGATGGTGGTGGAAATACGCCATCCATTTTAACTCTCAGCGCACTCGGCTGGAGCCACGGGCAGGACATTTTCGCAGGGCCGAGGCCACTAGTGCGCTTACCCATGAAATCCTTAATGACACCTCCCTCGCTGGGCGCCGCTGTCACCCGCCGCAGACGATCAACACTGCAAGCTGCGGTGCCTGACTGGACGGTCTGCTCGCGTAAAGATGCCTGACGTTTTAATCCTTCTTAGTGTCCGTACAGGCAGACAAGGGAGCGCGGAATTAACCTGCATAAATAACAAAGATTTGCACCGCTGATTTATGCCACCATTCATCAAGGGGAGGCTGCTAGAGCTACCCCGCCTTGTTGGCTTGAGCGAGGACCGGAGAGGGAGCAAGGTGTACAGAGAGTAGGAGAGAGAGAGGGAGAGGGAAGGGCCAAGTGAAAGGAGAGAAGGTACGTACACATCCAACACTGCCGGAAATTCATCTTAGCAAATACATTTCCTTTCTCATTGTGCAAATATCCGCTTTCCTACTTATGATTGGTTAGTTGTCGATCCTCCCCTGCACTTTGCACCAATCACTTGCACCAATCTAACGCTTTCTCTCCCTAGCTCCTTTTTTTGCATTTCGCGCCCTCTACCCAGATGAGGCGGCGGTAGTAGCAACAACAGGCTGTCAGGGAGTGAATTTATGAGTATGAGAGCCAGGCAAGCAACAGCAGCAACGAAGTGAGGCGGCGAGGCGAGGTGAGGAAATTAGGTGAACGGTGAAGATGGAGAAACGAGATGGAGGGGTGGCGAGGAGGCGGCGGCAGAAGTGAAGCTCGAAAAGGGAAAGGCGGAAGGGAAGTGTTTAGATTCTGGAGGGAAAGGAAGGATGTGGGTTTTTGGAGAGGAAATGAGGTCTGGTGTGAAAGTGTCTCTCAAACAATACATGAACGACAGCTCTTAGAGAGGTGAAAAATGGTGAGAGAAGGAAGGATCTACGTTAATAGGCTGAGAAAATACGACTTTGTAGACATAAAAACACATAATAGAAAATACGCGATACAAGTAAATATCCTCGTCGAGATATTTTGTAACCGAGTGAGAGAAAAAGAGAAAGAACAAAAGATAAAAGAAGAAGAAAGAAGAATGAAAACCCTCTTACATGACACGCAACAGACTCTCTCGCAGATACATACACTTTCCCTCTTGAATGCCGCTAAACAACAGTGACAGGTGAATTAACTTGACACGGCAGTAATCAGGAGTAATTCAAATAAGCGCACGATAAGAGAATGCATGAGGGAGAGGCTGCGTCTAGGAGTCTAAGAGGAGGCTGCCAAGTATCACCAGCAGGAGACTCTTATCTTGCTCTAGCGTTCTGTCATGTCGGCCGGCCTTCTTGCCTCTCGGTCCCTTCAGAGAGAGAGAGAGAGAGAGAGAGAGAGAGAGAGAGAGAGAGAGAGAGAGAGAGAGAGAGAGAGAGAGAGAGAGAGAGAGACCCCATCCTCCTCACCCTTCATTCCAGCACGCTTAACATTCCCACTAATCTATCTTTCATCCACACTTCTATTACTATCACTCCCAACTAGCACCTGACGCCAAGGAAAACGTTCGCGGCAGTCACCCTAGTAAGGACAGTTTCCGCCTCCCTGTCCTTAAAGGTTTTCCGGGACCAAGCCTCGTCCGCCTGTTTCCTGCGGCACCTCAGGATTGATGGCATTTCACGTACAAGCGGCGGAAGTCATCTGTATTTGGGTCGCTGGGCTGGACAAGCGTCTGTTTAGGCCCATAATTAGGGAGTTGTCCTTTTCTTCAGCCCGCTTGCCGTCCACCTCAGTTTAACCCTCTCTTTCTTTTCCCTCTATCTATTTTTTTGCATTTCTATCTGTTTTTTTTTTTTTTTTTTCAGATATTATACATATCTTCATATATTCTGTTTCGGTTAGTATTTTTAATTTAGTCTTCGTGCCTCTCTCTCTCTCTCTCTCTCTCTCTCTCTCTCTCTCTCTCTCTCTCTCTCTCTCTCTCTCTCTCTCTCTCTCTCTCTCTTATAGCCTTTTCGTTCACCTTTCCCTTTCTATTTCCTTTCTTTCTCAAACATTTGACCTCTTTCACTCCTTCATCCTTCTTCGTAACTTTGTACCTGGTGTCTTTCCTTCCCTCCTTCCTTCTTCCTTATATTCCGCGTTCATGTCTAACTCCTCCCTTCTTTCCAACCTTTCTACCTTCTCTCGGTCACTCCAACTCTTTACCACTCTCCCTCCCCACCCACTTTCCTTCCCTCACCCCCTCTCCCTCCCACTCTCCCATCGTTAACCTCTCAATGGACACTCTCTGCGTTTATGCAAATTAGAAAATCTTCGACCAGAGTTTTGTTTGTGTTCGATTCTTCTTTAGTCATGTGACGATCTGTTAACTGTGGCATAAATGGAGAGAGAGAGAGAGAGAGAGAGAGAGAGAGAGAGAGAGAGAGAGAGAGAGAGAGAGAGAGAGAGAGAGAGAGAGAGAGAGTAATGTTTCTTTCCTAATGTGTAATGCTTGCGGTAAACAAAGGATACAAGAAGACTTATTTTTTTCCTTGTGTGTGTGTGCGTGTGTGTGTGTGTGTGTGTGTGTATGTGTGTGTGTGTGTGTGTGTGTGTTAATGTGGTGGCGGCGGCAGGAACCTTGACCACTGTGGCCTCCTCGAGTTTATAATCATCTGCAGTTTACACACTTTCCTCCTCTTCCTCCTCCTCCTCCTCTTCCTCGTTCCTTTACTCGGTCTGTGCTTTGTCAGTGTCGGGGCAAAGGCGCTAGACAAAGGCTTCAACTTCTTCCTCTGGGGTCATATCCTCCTCCTCCTCCTCCTCCACCTCCTCCTCCTCCTCCTCCTGCGTTTATTCCTCGCTTCTTGATAGTCTATGCTCCTGTTCCTGTTTCTCCTGTTTTTCCTCCTCCTCCTCCTTCTCCTCCTCCTTCTTCTCCTCCTCCTCCTCCTCTTCCTCCTCCTCCTCCTCCTCTTCCTCGTTCTAGCTTAATATTTCCTCCTGAGCATCTGTTTTCACTACCCTCCAATTGACCTTCGCCTCCCGCAGGTCGTTCGTTCACGATTTATTGTGAACTTGTTGTTATTATGACTGCTTACCATTGTTGTTGTTGTTGGTGGTGGTGGTGGTGGTGGTGGTGTGCGTGTGGAGCTGTTGTGTGATATTGTTTTTTAAGTTTCGATAAGATTTGATGTGAGAGAGAGAGAGAGAGAGAGAGAGAGAGAGAGAGAGAGAGAGAGAGAGAGAGAGAGAGAGAGAGAGAGAGAGAGAGAGAGACTCAGCCAAAGAGATGCACACACATTCAGCATATTCCATTGCAATTTACATTACTCTTTTTTTTTTACATTCTTATTCATTTGCACGCTTTTAAAAACTCACAACTAAGAAAAAGACCAAAACTTTATCCTAACCTACTTTCTAAAACACGAATCAAATTACCAAAAGAGAAAAATATTGATGAAAACGAACATAACAAAGATAAAAATAAAAAAGCTGACAATGTATCAAAACAGGTAATCAACTTTTACTACCGCACACATAAAAAAGGTGAGCGAAAAAATAAAATAAATAAAAAACATTCAGATGACCTATTCAGTTTCATCAATACATCCCAGTACGTAATTAGTCAAAGTAATTTTTTTTCATCCTTCCTGGCATTTTACTCTCCATATTACTTCCCTATTCACTGTGGGACGAGACTGAGACAGAGTTATTCACCAGGTAATGAAAAAACCACAAGCTGAAAGGCCAACGTTCACTAATCTCAAAATTGAATTAAATGTTTGGCTCAAATAGTAAAGAGGAGCCGAGCGGGGGGAGACCCAGTAAGTCTTCCTGGTTTCGTGACAGAGGTTCATAGGATTGTGAGGAGTGGAGGAGTGGAGGAGGGAAGGAGGGAAGAGACAGACACGAGGAGAAAGGAGGGAAGAGAGATAGGGGATAGTAAAATGGGAGAGACTGGTAGAAAGGAAAGGGTAAAAGTACACTAATAGAGATGGAACAGAGAAAGGAATAAAGGAGGGAAGAGAAGAGATAGGGGATAATAAAATGGAAGGGCTGGTACAGAGGAAGGAGTGAAAGTACAGTAAGGGAGGTGAAATGAAGAAAGGGGAGGAAAAAAAAAGAGAGGAAAAAACTGAGGAAAAATAGATATATTGGCAGGTGAAGTGGAGGTAAGGAATGGAAAAAAAAGGTACAAAAAGGAAAGAGCAGGAGGGAAAACTGAACAGAGCTATGCGGAAATAGAGAGATTTGGGAGGGGAAAGGAAGATGTAGAGTAAAGGGAAGGGGAATGGGAAGGAAGGGAAGAAAGGAAGGTAGTGTTAGGCGTGAAAAGGGAGAGGAAGAGGTAGAGAATGAATGGAAAGGAAGGGTACAAGGAAGGGAAGAAAGAAAGAAAGGTGTTGGACGTGGTAAGAAACAGGAAGGGGGTAGAAAGTGGATGGAAGGAAAGGAAGGAAAACATAAAGAGAAGAAAGAAAGGAAGGTGTTGAACGTGGTAAGCTTAAATTCAACTAATACATACTAAGTACATTGTTATTATGATGTGTGCTTCCCGTGTGTGTGTGTGTGTGTGTGTGTGTGTGTGTGTGTGTGTATGCTCACTCGGGGTCATCGTGTCTTCCCAAGGGGCCACATCCCCCTGGGGCGCGGTGGTTGCGGTGGACCCTAACGACCTGCGAAGGAGGGGAGGGAAGAGGGGGGAAGAGGGGAGAGGCGAAGGGGGGGAAGGGAAAGGAGAGCAGAGGAGAGCAAAGGGGAGGGGAGGAGGGGTGTGGAGAGATGGATGGGGATAGTAGAGGGTGAAGGGAGGACGAGAACAGGGGAGGTGGAGGAGAGAGGAGAGGAGACGGATGGGGAGGCAGAGAGGGGGGAGGGAAGACGAGAGGAGGGGAGTTTGTTTACTCACGACTTTACAGGATTATTACCTCAATCTTTTATCTGTCTGTCGGTCTGCTAATTTGTCTTCCTTCTGCATGTATGTGTGATTATCCCTCTCCTCTCCTCGCTAATACCAAGACCTGCATTCATTCCTTTTATTCATTTATTTATTTTTTTCCGTCTTACACTCTTACATATATCGCGCAAAAATATGAACAAAAAAAAAAAAAGATCTCTCCGTTCTCTTTCATTTAACGCATTCAACACTTTTCACTTTTAGATTCATGTACCAATCGTCTAAGCATTTGCCAAACACCACAAGAACATTAATACTTTCATAAACACGCCAGCAAATCCTTAGTTCACTTCTAGCATCGCCAGTTCTCTCTCTCTCTCTCTCTCTCTCTCTCTCTCTCTCTCTCTCCTCTCTCTCTCTCTCTCTCTCTCTCTCTCTCTCTCTCTCTCTCTCTCTCTCTCTCTCTCTCAACCAATTATTAACAGTGTTCTCCCTGCCCGGCTGCGCGCGCACCAATCTCCCTTTCACTTGCATTTTCCCAAAATTTCATCACCTAGCCCCTCCAACGGCAGGAGTTTCCCTCATGTGTTGTAGAGGAATAAATAATTTGTTGAGGACAGAGATGGAACTCTTTAAGACTTTCTTTCTGAAAAAAAAAATTGTAACGGGGGCATAGTAATGGAAAATACGACAGAGAGAGAGAGAGAGAGAGAGAGAGAGAGAGAGAGAGAGAGAGAGAGAGAGAGAGAGAAAGAGAGAGAGAATTACATAGAAAAACAGTCCAGAACAGACCTTGCGGTCCTTACGAGGTGACCTGACCTACGACTACTAAGGTGATAGTAGAAGAAAAGGACAGAAAAGCAGAAGGCTCTCTTCCCATCCTCCACTCCCTCCGGCATAAGCCGTACAGGAAAAACAGGTCAGAAAGAAATACCTTACGGGGTTAGAGAAGAGAGAAAAAAAAAACACAAAGGAAATTTTATAAGAAAGAAAGAAAACTGATGAAATGAGGTGCCCCACATTTCCTGAGGGCAAGGAAGTTAATCACTAACAAGCAAACGCTGCTAGCCGCGGATTGCAGGCGAGATATTTATCAAGACGGCATTTAAAAGTCTCTACGGTGTTGCAGTCTATCACGTCTCATTCCATACATTTACTACTCGATGGAAAAAAGAGTATTTTTTTGATTCGTGAGAGTTGAAGGATTTCCCAACAATTTTGCAACCGTTTCCTCGCGTGTAATTTGAAGAGTCTATCGTGAAATATTTACTGCAGTCCATGTTATCAATGCCTTTGATGATTTTAAACACCTGTATTAAGCCGCCCTCTTAATCTTCTTTGTGTTAATGGGAAAAGATTTAATTCTTTAAGACGCTCTTCGTATGATTTGTTTCTTAGGCTTGGTATTATTTTTGTTACTCTGCGCTGAACTCTTCCTAATTTATCAATGTCTTTCTGGTAGTAAGGGCACCATGTTTGAACACAATATTCCAAAAGGGAGAGAGAGAGAGAGAGAGAGAGAGAGAGAGAGAGAGAGAGAGAGAGAGAGAGAGAGAGAGAGAGAGAGAGAGAGAGAGAGAGAGAGAGAGAGAGAGAGAAACTTGTGTGTGTGTGTGTGTGTGTGTGTGTGTGTGTGTGTGTGTGTGTTCTCTCTGGAATATCGTTTTTTCACGTGATCAGTCTGGTAAATGAATAGATTAAATCATTAAAATAATACGTTCCTTGAAGTTTTCAGCGAACACAAAGTGAGAACACATTACTCGAAAGAAAAAAAAGCGAGTATATTGAGGACGCAGGAGCAAGCTACTCAGGAGCACAACACCATCACGATTTTTGTCCTTGGGTATCAACTGTTATTTTCGATTTCCTTATGCCAAGAAAACTTTGCTTTTGTGGCCAGGATTATGATATTTATGAAATTTGCCCATTCCCTTTTTGAGAAAGAAGCGAATTTGAACTCTCATTTGCACAAAGAAACAAAACGGCATGTGATACAAAAAATACCATTTATTTATTCTAGGATTACACAAGTAAGACAATAAAACATTAGAAATGAATAGTTTTCCGCGATTTACGCTTATGCTGTAAATCACTTTCACGAATTAGTCCCAAAATATAGTTTCCTATCATGTTTTCATTATACGACCCTTGGTAGGGGCGTTCAAATTCTAGTATATCCTGCTGGAAGCGCTCGCCCTGCTCCCAGGAGTACGCCCCCATGTTCTTAAATTTACCAATATGAACGTCAAGGATAAGAATTTTGAGGGGACATCCTGCAATCCATCTTGCCGTAGTTTTTCACTGAGATCTCAAGAAGCTCCACATAGTTTTTGGCTTTGTGATTCCCAAGAACCCAAGAACCACTGCGACAAAGCTGTTCCACGCTGCTTTCCCTGTCCTAGTGAGCTTATTGGGAAACTCCTCGCACTGTATGACCTTTATTTTGTGGACCGACGAAGGCACCGGCATCCACTTTTGTCGAAAACAGCTTAGGGAAGAAATCTTGGAGATATCTTAAAGCTGCAGACCTCCTTATCTAGAGCTCTGACGAATTGTTTCCTAAGTGCAGTGGAGGAAACAGTACCTTTCTAGCGTCCAACAATGGATACCATTTGACGTTCTTCCCAACACTAAACTCGGTCCACTGTGGCCAGTCCCTCTTGTGGTAGTGTGCCACGGTGTCCCTACGTAAAGATAACAAGGAAACTTGGTGAAAATCGCCTTGGGAGACCCATCAAGAAGGCCATCATTTTGAAATCTCCGATAACCTCCCAACCGTACTCTTGATATTTCAAGGCATCTAACAAGATCCTGACACTATTGTATTGCTCTTTGAGCTGGACAGAGTGAGCGAGGAGGAAGAGATGGGATATATGTTCCCGTTATGAAGCAGTACTGCTTTGAGATCCCTGCACGAGCTGTCGCTGAAGAGGGGCCACTCTTTCGGGTTACAGGCGATTCCAATTGCCTCAAATAGATCGGTCACATTGTGGCAAAAACAAAGCTCATCTTGACGAGTAAAAAAGCTTGAAAAATGCTGATGATGCTTTCTCTGACCTGATATTATCATACTTTCATCTAATAAATTCAATTGCTTGAGTCTCGATGTCAAAAGCTCTGCATTGGACTTTGTGAGACAAAGATCTCTGATCAGGTCATTGACGTCATTTTGGTTGGGGTAGTAAGGATTTCTCTCCTCAGTTGCACCACTGAAATCTGGATAAATGACTTCATATTTTCAATTGTTTTCCTTTCTAAAAACTGCTGCTCTCTTTTTTGGAGGAATTGGTACGCGGAGCTCAAAGCAGTGTGGCACTGGCGCATTGGATGACATAAGGTCTGGATATATGATAGCAGGTTAGTTTTAAAAAATCGCTGTCCAGATCAGAAAAAAACAAAGTTTAAAGGGAATAATTGTAATTTTCTTTGATATCTAAATAAAAAGCAATTAGGAAATGATATTTATTGGACAAGGACAAAAAAAAGTTAAAATTTTGTCACAGCATTATTACCCGTGTTCTCCCTGTCCCTCTGCACGCTCATCAATCTCCTTATACCATCTATATTTCCCTGAATTTTCCTCACCTAAGCCCCTCTCACCACACTAGAGTTTCCAACACATGTAGTGTTCATTTATACCTCGAGTTCAGGGCACAGTTTCCCTAAGGCAGATAAAACCAAAGCAAACCATGTTAAAGAACACACTGACAAGGCTCCATCATAATAAACGAAAAAGACAAGAGTAAGAAGCAAATCTTCAGCTATATTGGGAAACTCCGTGATTTAACTGATGCCACATATCTCCAGCACTTACGTTTTTCTATCCATGGCGTCTGAAGTGTTCTTTACATGTGATTGCTTGTATCTCATGAGCTAATATTATACGTTCAAACTATATACAAAGGTGAAAGAAATGTTAAAATGTAACAATTTTAAAAGCTTCACTTTATGCAAACTTCTCAGCGTTTTTCAAAATTGCTCTTCATAATCATGAACATCAACAACCACACTGGTAAGATGCCTTGTGACCCTTACTGAGATCAATGTGTTTCAGCATTATGGAGCAATGGGAGACCAACAATATCTTGACTACAGCAGAAACTATCATAAAAATATCAAAATATACCAGCATTGTGTGCATTTAGCTATTCGAGGCATGCACCGGGTGCACTACGTTAAACTTTAATGTGCATGTACCAAGTATTGCACTAAGCTGTTCTACAGCGCATGCACCAAGTTTTACGTGTAGGTACCCTGTGCAAGTTAGCCTTTCTTGCGCATGCGCCAAACCTTGTTTGTACCCCGTGCACTAAGTTATTATTTTTGTAACGTTAATCATTCAGGAACTTCATATCAGCACATAAGGACCGTCTGAATAATAAATTCTTCTGGGAAAGAAATGTGTGAGAAGGTTGTGTTTTAAGTCAGTCTCTCTCTCTCTCTCTCTCTCTCTCTCTCTCTCTCTCTCTCTCTCTCTCTCTCTCTCTGACGTGATAGTTGTATCATTGCCAAAACTTACCAGACAGCTTAATACAACACACCCACACTCACCCGTCCACGTACCTACACAACCTATACAAACACACCCACCCACACACGCACACACTCGTAATATACCAATTAAAAAATCAATAGAAAAGAAAGTTTTTCATACTGATTCTTCGTAATAACTTTCATATTTATTTCCTACATGGGATTTCATTGGTCTTAAAATAATCATCGAGATTCTGGATAAAGGGGAGTGGGAGAACGAGAAAAACTACTGCACATGCGTGAAACTTAGTGCACGCAACACAAGCACTACGCCTCCCAAGTGTCGCAAGAAAACTGTATTTACTTTCTCTTTACACGTGAATTAACTGTCTGCTTGGCGTTTTAAAATGAAGATAGAATAAAGAATTGTATTTTTGTGAATCGATAAATAATTTTGTAAGACCAAGCAGTAGGGATTGGTGTCTAAATCATTAAGTATTGCTGGAATTACTCTAAATTCAGAGGATACAAATATATTATCCACGCATGCTCAGAAGTAAATAAGTGTAGATTGGACGCCGCGCATGCGCAATAAACTACCATGAAGAGGAAAATAGCTAATCCTGTGATAAAAATGGCTCATCCATTCATCCACAGCCAAACAACGCCTCTATCCAAATTAGTATCGGGTCTATCCTAACCGAATAAAAAGCTCGTGCAGAGCTAACCCAACGAGGAAAGTAATGCAGAAGGAACGTCACGCCTTGCCCTTGTCTTGTCCTCGTCAAGTGCCTGCTACAACATCCACGGCAGGAAAGACTATTTTTTTTAAGCACTGTGCGGCACCTCCACAACTTTCAAAAGGCTCTCCTTGAAGCTACACTGGTAATGATAATTCGTGACATCATTTCAAACTTTCAAGTGCTAAACGGCGAGCTAAACCCAGCGCCATAAAGAGAAACATCAAATTATTAACTTTTAAAACTCTTACTTATCATGTATTGTCACCTTATGGACTGATTATGTGCTCACCATATATTCCAATACTTAAAAATCTTAATGTAGTACGTCAAGTTGATGGCTGGTTTACGTAGAATACAGCTTAAACTCATCTTTATTCCAACCGCACGTTATCAAGGGACCTCCACGCCTCCCCCAGGAGCCCACCCATTTCCCTCCTACGCGCTACCCTGTCTTGCCTGGCCATTATGCGCGCCACCCACATTACCTCATTGTCTTAATTATGTTGGTTTACGGCGCAATGCTGGCAGGGGGTGAGCAGTGGACCGTGGGGCGAGGGAGCAAGGAAAGGACAAGGTGGAGAGAGGAAGGGGGAGAGGTAGGGGTAGATGATGGAGCGCCTGAGGACCAGTAAATACTTAGGTTGGGATGGGGTAGTACAGAGAGGTTTTGTGAAGGAAAGGGGACTGGTGGTGTAGAATTGGAGGGGAATAGGACTGGGTGGCTATGATGGGAATGGGGAGAGAGATGGGTGGTGTATGATGTGATGTGATGTGAAGGACGGGGATGGGAGAGAGAGAGAGAGAGAGAGAGAGAGAGAGAGAGAGAGAGAGAGAGAGAGAGAGAGAGAGAGAGAGAGAGAGAGAGAGAGAGAGAGAGAGAGTACTCCTTCTAAGTTAAGAAATGTAGCCTTTAAACATGAAGGAATAGTTATGTATCTTCTTTTTTCTAAAATTTTTGATAAATGAATGATAAACTAAGAAAATTCTAAGCATAACACACACACACACACACACACACACACACACACACACACACACACACACACACACACACACACACACACACACACACACACACACACACACACACACATACAGACACTTAATTTAACTTCACGCCACATGACTTCTCTTCTTTCCTTTTGCTTTCTCCTCATATATTTTTTATCACCTTTTGGCCTCCTCTCCATCACCTCACCCACCCCCAAGGGAAGACCGGACCCTCCCTCTCCCTCCCTCCCACATTCCCTCTCTCCCTCCGTCCCTACCTTCCTCTCACACAGTACTCCCATGGGGCAATGCGACACATGGCCCACGTAACTTTATCTCCTGTAGAAGGTGAAGGAGAGGCGCTGGACCGTGTGAACTATTGCCTGTTGCTACACACACAAACACACACACACACACACACACACACACACACACACACACACACAGGTGAGCATTTTTTTCTTTGTTAGACATTCACTTATCGTGCATAAGAAAGAGGAAGGGAAAAACAAAGAGAAGAAACAAGCCACCATTCAATCAATTTACCGATATTATCATACGTCATAAATTTTTATTACGAAAATCTAATACCATGAACCGACTTTAATCGCTTTTCTCTCTCTCTCTCTCTCTCTCTCTCTCTCTCTCTCTCTCTCTCTCTCTCTCTCTCTCTCTCTCTCTCTCTCTCTCTGTGAAGCAACAAGGTGAGGCCAGCCAGTGTGAGTGTTTTCCTCCCGCGTCCCAGTCTCGCAGCGCCATGGTTTATTCATACATTTTTCAAGAGAGAGAGAGAGAGAGAGAGAGAGAGAGAGAGAGAGAGAGAGAGAGAGAGAGAGAGAGAGAGAGAGAGAGAGAGAGAGAGAGAGAGAGAGAAGGGGAAATATTTTTCAAGTAAAATTTCGCCTCTCTCTATATATATACGCATTTCATTTTACGTTATTTTTTCAACTCCTGGCTGCCTGGTGGGTGCTACTACTGCCTCTGTGCGTGTGTTTTTTCTCCCTTATATCATCAAAGCACTCAAGCGGCGTGGCATTCCGGGATCTCCTGCTCATCACTTTCCCTTCTCCCCTTCCCTCTACACTCCACTTGCCCCTCTTGTCCTCTTTTTCCCCTCCCAGTAATGATCACACAACTCGCCCTTAATGGTCTAGCGGTGACCCTCCGTGCCCCCAGCTGACCTGACCCTCACCACAAAGTGTCCAAGGTGACCCTAGGTGAGAGTGACGCCCCTGGACGCCCTCGTGGGTAGGTGGGGCTGCGTGAGGGGAGGTGCGGGTGAGTGTGGAAATAGAAATAGGGAAAAAATATACTGGGAACAAAAGAAAGGCCATGGGAAGCTGTGGTGCGGCTGGAAAGGTTAGGTATTGGAAGAAGGGGAGAGGAATGGAGAGGGGTGCCGTGAATAGAGAGAGAGAGAGAGAGAGAGAGAGAGAGAGAGAGAGAGAGAGAGAGAGAGAGAGAGAGAGAGAGAGAGAGAGAGAGAGAGAGAGAGAGAGAGAGAGAGAGAGAGAGAGAGAGAGAGAGAGAGAGAATATGTGGAGGGAGGATAATGCTCTGTCTTTGTGATTTAGTCAAGGAGAACAAGGATAATGACGATAATTGTGAGAACGTTGATCAGCCTTATCGGAAATTATATTATCCACCATCTTCACACACACACACACACACTGAGAGAGTGAGACACACACACACACACACACACACACACACACACACACACACACACACACACACACACACACACACCAAGAAAAACCTGATTTCAAGACATTATGCATTTAACAAGCCTTAAGTAACTCCATGCCTCCCTCCCTGTGTGTGTGTGTGTGTGTGTGTGTGTGTAGTGGGAGAGGATAAACAAGCAGGGAGGCAAGGAGGGAGGAACAGCGAAGCACAGGGAAACATAAGGAGGGGCAGGAACCAAGGATCAAGGGACAGTCAGGCGGGGAGTCAGGGAGAGAGGAAGGGAAAGGCACAGGGAGGGATAGGAACTAGGGACAGACAAGCAGACAGCACCCCAGCTCCCCAGCACCCTCGCAGCGGTAGTGTTTGCAGTTCGTGCCGCCAGGACAGGCCGGGAGGCGGGTCATCTGTTATGCCTCGTGTGATGAAGCGCCACTGACCCTGCCCGTGATCCTTATTGAATTACTCCGTCGCGGTAATGATGTCTTCCCGGCAGCCGTGAGAGGGAGGATGATGCAAGGAGGACGAGGTGCAACGATGAAGGAGAGAGAGAGAGAGAGAGAGAGAGAGAGAGAGAGAGAGAGAGAGAGAGAGAGAGAGAGAGAGAGAGAGAGAGAGAGAGGAAGGGAGGAGCACCCCTTATACCTTTTAAGTCTCTGGGTTGCAATAGTTAATTATTTTGAAAGAGTTAATGGACAGAAGGTAAGAGGGAAAGGAGTAAATAAATATAGACGGAAAGATCTATGAGGTGTCGTGTTTTTTTGATATATGAGACATGGGGAGAGAGAGAGAGAGAGAGAGAGAGAGAGAGAGAGAGAGAGAGAGAGAGAGAGAGAGAGAGAGAGAGAGAGAACCACATTCTCACTTATTTCCTTGTATTCTCTCTCTCTCTCTCTCTCTCTCTCTCTAAGCCTGAAGTCTCTAATTTCCAGAGTTTCATAATATCCTTCGTTGTTTCGGAGCCTACAAGACCTCAGCCTCTTAACAACCATTAACCTCCCGTCCATTCATTTGTTCTCTTCTCAACACTGTGATTAGATTATTAGGCTGTCTCGTTTATCTCCATTTCTCCGCCAAGAGGCCACGGAGGAAATTCACCTGCAATATGTGTCACTAAAGTTTCTCTCTCTCCCTCTTCCTCGTGTCGCTGACTTTCACCGCCAAATTCATGCTTATCAGCCAAGAAGTCTCGTAAAGGCCAGTCATCAGCGAGGCAAAGAAGTCAGCAGTAACTGAGTATTTCCTTCATTCCGTTGATTAACTTGGCAGTGATGGATTTTTCTTTCTCGAGGCATTTTTGTTTGTTTGGTACGCGCTCTCTCTCTCTCTCTCTCTCTCTCTCTCTCTCTCTCTCTCTCTCTCTCTCTCTCTCTCTCTCTCTCTCTCTCTCTCTCTCTCTCTCTCTCTCTCTCTCATTTTTAGCCCTCTTTCCTTCTTCGTACGGTTTGTGTTTCTAAAAATCCTCCCACCCCCAGGTTGTCTCTCCGTGATCGTTAATCTGCAGGTCTTATTTTCTCCATTTTCTCCCCCTGCGTTTCCCTTCTGCAATCTTGCCACCAGTGACAAAGAGTTTACTATTTTTCTTTCTATTTTCTCACACTCATCCACACCTGCCTCCTCTACCTTGCTCGTTCCTGCAGACACACACACAAACACACACGCACACGCACACACACACACACACACACACACACACACACATGCACACAAACCCCCTGTGTACCTTTGCTTCCCAATTCAGTTAACTTATTCAATTTTTTTTTTCATGTCCCTCACGTTTGAAAATGACAATTATTACAATTTTGCTCAGCCTGCATCGCCAAAACGTTAAATAATAAAACACTGCATCTGAAAGCATTTCGTAATTTTGTTTCCTTTCTGCGTGGGAAATTATAAATGGTTGTGGAGATTAAAACCAAAAGGCGCCTTATCGCAAATTGCTGCATTGCCGTGAGTGGAGTGAGAAAGTGCAAGGAGCGTGTGAAAATACAGCCTGTCATTCCCTCCACCTGCCTTGTTAGAGGAGCTTGTTTGTGCAGCGAGTCGCCACACGGGTTGAGTGTCCTGTGTATGGCTGAGTGTATCTTCGTTACTGTGCATGGCTGGGTGACTATGTATGGCTGAGTGTATCTTTGTGGAAGTGTATGGCTGAATGACTGAGAATATCTTTGTTGCTGTGTATGGCTGGATGTCTACGTATTGTTGTTTGGTTATGTATGTATGAGTATGTATTTGTGGTTCTGTATAGCTGAGTGTGTATGAAACATGAAAGCAAAGGGAAGACTAATTCTTTCTCCATGCAGTAATAAGTTTTCGCAGAGTAGGAGACGCTATTATAATTTTCCTTTTTCCCACTAAAATTTGTCATGCAGTACTTCTCTCGCTCTGTCTTGGTGTTAAGCTTGATAAAATACCATTCAATAAGCCAGTTAAAAGGCCATTTAGAAAAACAGTTAAAAAGCCACTTAAGTCAGTTAATAAACCAGTTAATAAAACAAACATCGCCAAGGACACACAAACGAGGCAACACAGCCCTCACTATCTCCACCAACATCCCACAGTAAAAACTCAACATCTGACATTTCATCACTGACCACCAATGAAAAATGCTAAAAAAGAAAACTCACGAAAGACCAATTTTCTCCTATCTTTTTTTTCCTTTCCCCCCCCCATGCAGTAATAAGTTTTCGGACGGGACAGGACGAGACGGGAACATTGCATCGTAATTTTCCTTTTGGGTGAAATAGATTCGCGGTCGGCTTTCGGTCGTGATTGACTTTTACGAGTATTTCCACCACTGAACCCTCGACTCCATGAAGCCTTACGTAGACAATGAAAATTAAATCAGTGGAAGCTGTGTGAGGATTTTCGGGGGACGTTACCGATAGTGGGCTCCAGAGAGAGAGAGAGAGAGAGAGAGAGAGAGAGAGAGAGAGAGAGAGAGAGAGAGAGAGAGAGAGAGTGCGGGATGAGTTATTTGCTTAATTAAACATACGTTTGCACACACTGGCCTTGAAAATTAGTCACTGTAACCCGAAAAAACAGTAAAAGAAAGATAAAGAAGAAAGGAAAGGGGGGACATAAAAGGGAGATGACGGAGATAAATATGAAGGGAAGAAAAGAGGAACAGAGAAGGTAAAAGGAGAGAGAGGGGAAGGGGGGAAGGCAAACCGGAGGTGATCCAAACTTAGGTCTCAATTATCAGCGGGGGAAACTCTGCTCAGGAAGTACTTAAACAAGCAGCCCAATTATGAGTGGTCGCCCTTGTGGGGTCTCTCCTCAATTACCTGTTGAAAGGTTCGCCTCTAATAGCCGCCCCCCAACACAAGCCGAGGCGTGGCTGAGAGACTTGAGAGGGGTTTGAGACGTGTTTTCCTCACCTCCGTGTGTGCTGAGATGACCCAGGTGCGACTTTGTCAGGACACATGCGTCACACTTCCTTTAGTTGTAGATATTGTCCAAAGCTTATCCCATAAAAACACTATTTCCCTCCCTCCTTCTCCTCTCTCTCTCTCTCTCTGATTTTGAAACGCTTGCGGAGACAACAGTAGTTACAAAATTACGGCGGCGACGCTTCCTTTTATACATTCAACAGTCAATATTTCACATCACGTTTACTCGTACATTACCCAAAACAGCGCATCTTTTCTAAACACGCCGCTTGGGAATACTACAGCGGACTGGTGAGCCCTGAGTGAGGTCCAACACCACCGCTGGCAAAACATTCATCGCGACTCATGGCGTTAGTACTCACAGCATCCACCCATGGTCCTCCTGAGTGGCGGCACCCTTCACTAACATTACTAATATTACATACAAATAGTGAAGCACTGCCTCTTCTTTAGTGAGCTATTTTAGTATTCTCTATTTATTTATTTTTTTCTTTTATGGGAGATATAATTAGCGGTTATATTTTCCTGAATTTTTCTTGGGTTCGCATATTCCTCCCTTGTGCACAAAAATCAAATGTATTATGGAATGCATGTACAGGATCTCATGCATATCTGATGCTCTTGAGATGCTAATAACCACCTTCACCTAGCGATGGCATAACGGCGCCTGCTTATAGTGAAGGACAGTGTCTCTTCCTGGTGCCACTCTAGACCAATGTGGCAATCAGCTGAGCGAGGTGGGTGATGTGCCACTTAACGAGGGTCCACATGTCTGCAACACTCTGCCACGGCGTCCACTCGACCAACACAAACAGTGAGGAAGAAAAGTGCTTCAATGAGAGAATCCCAAAGTCGTCCTTGTCATCTGTTTGTTTTTTTGACACAGGAAACAAGGATGCATAGAGTCGTGTGGTTTTATGCTCAACAGACGGCTCTTCTGACTGGCACTCACGCTGGTCAGTCAGTCCCTTCCCCCTGTGTCAGCGCCGCGTCCTCACACTCGTCACGCCACGGTTGTCCACGTCATTGAATCTTGCTCCACAGGGATTTTTTTGGTCTTTTTTTTTTTTTTTTTTGGCGCCGCACACAAACATACCAAACATACGTCAAGGGCGTGGGGGATCAGTTCCCTCGTGTTTACATTCTGAGAGCGAAACACGATCCAGCTCAATCCCTCCCCTGTGTGTGTGTGTGTGTGTGTGTGTGTGTGTGTGTGTGTGTGTGTGGTGCCTCAGCTAATATTTACTATAATTGAAATCAAATTCACATTATGGATTCTCAGGATAGAGACGTCAATATATGTTTACAGGTGTATACTACATGTATATTTCATAACTTCCCGGTGGTACATTATTAATTTTCATTGGCATTTGACGGGCTAAGTGAAGGTCCGGTGGCAAGTATGAAAAAAACTGAAAAAGGTTAGCAACTCACTACGATGCCTCAGATTTTATGAATTGCTACATAATCGAGCTTCAGGAAAGGCACTGGAAGGCGACGAAATATTTAGAGCTTCCTCAAAAATCATACAAAAAGAAAAAGGAGAATTTTAGTTCTCGACCGTGACAGGACTCGAACCTGCAATCTTCGGATCCGAAGTCCGACGCCTTATCCATTAGGCCACACGGCCCTATAGGGTGCACTAAAATGTTTTGATTTAAGTCCATTTAGAAGACCTGTGACCTAAACGTTCTAAAGGATTGAAACGAAGTGATGGAGCTCTACGTCACACAGAAGGATGAGATGAGACGCTTATGTTACACTGATGATTTATGTCACCAGAACCAGATCACAGTAAATACTCACGGTCACGCTATCTATTCCCCCCCGCCCTCTCTGTCTCTCTCTCTCTCTCTCTCTCTCTGTCTGTCTGTCTGTCTGTCTGTCTGTCTGTCTGTCTGTCTGTCTGTCTGTCTGTCTGTCTGTCTGTCTGTCTGTCTGTCTGTCTGTCTGTCTGTCTGTCTGTCTGTCTCTCTCTCTCTCTCTCTCTCTCTCTCTCTCTCTCTCTCTCTCTCTCTCTCTCTCTCTCTCTCTCTCTCTCTCTCTCAAGCTATCTGAGACCCGAACACCCACACACTTGCTTAGAAACAGAGCCTCACGCCCTTGCAGCACCCGTATGCCGCCGCACGCCCACCGCTGCACGCAACACGCACACGCTTGCATGGTCACGCACGAGCGATAATTTTGTTCGGTAAATAAATTGACGAGGAGGAGGAGCAAGAGGAAGAGGCGCGCTCTCTCTCTCTCTCTCTCTCTCTCTCTCTCTCTCTCTCTCTCTCTCTCTCTCTCTCTCTCTCTCTCTCTCTCTCTCATAGTTTCTTAATACAGCCTCCCGCCATCACACCCACTGCTCAGCCCTTCCCTTCATCCATTACTCCGCCCTTTCAACAGGCCTCTTTCCTTTCCCTCTTCTCTTCTAAGCCTTACCGAATTTTCCTCTCCCTCCCTCCTAGCTCCATCATACACTAGTTTCCCCAGCCACAGCATCCATCCTCCCTCGGCCCCGTCCCTCCTGCTGGTACTTCCTCACCAGAGCTTCCTCGTCCGGGCAACAGCTGGCGTTAATTGAGCCCCACACTAAGCCATTAAAGTGACCACCATCCCCATAAGAAACAGCGGCTCTGGAGGAAAGAAGTGGGAGGTGAGTGAGTGATCTTTGTAGGAGGGAGGGAGGACAGAAGAGAGAGAGCCACAGCCACACAAACACAGCCTGCCCATGTACACTACAGAGCACACAGACAGTATTAAATTTCACGCCAACTGGACGCAATGATTCTAAAATCCATAATAATTTAATCGATTCCGCGTCCGTTGCTCCAATGCACGAGTTGAGTCACAGAATGGCTAACATAATCGTAACATTTTCCGCTCCCTGCCTTAATGGACAACGGGACTCAGAGACACGGCTAAGCCTTGCGTGGCATAAGTGTTCACTGTGACGGAACACAACACAGGAGCTCAGGGGCAATATTATGTAGGTCAGATATGCGTATTTGTAAAGAGAGGATATTCTCTTTTTGATATTGATGTAAATTTTTTTTGTTATTTTTTTTTTGTCATGAGAGGATAATTATAATCTTACATCAGTTTGTACGAGGAAAATTTGCTTTGCCGCACCAATTATTTGTTTATTAATTAATTAATTTATTTATTTAGTTATTATTATTATCATTATTTATTGTTATTTTTTTCTTTCTTTGAGTAGAATGTTTTCTGTTTGTTGAAATTACCAATCTTGCAAATACGCATTTTGCCTCAACCCTACAAAAATAACTGGTAAATAAACGGATAGATAAATAAATAAATAAACCAAGTAACTAAATATGTAAGCATCAACAGAAAATAATTTAGCCAACCATATTACAGTGATTAAATAAAGAAATAACTAAATGCATTTTAGTGTACTATTAAATGATTCAGCAAAAATAAATAGATAAAAGAGTAATGCGTTACGTAAAAGCTGTAATTACTTCAGGCTTTTATATTAATACTATTATTTTTCAGTTGCCTATTCGATATATGATCTATTAATAACGGTGACAAAAAAGTGAATGTCCATTACCAATAACAAAAATTCTAAACAAAAAAAAACATTATTGCGCAAATCCATTTCGCTTATTGACGTTTTATTTTATTAATTTGAAAATGCACACATTCCAGGCGAAAGAGTACACCTGCATCCCCGCAGAGCCAGGGCACGGCGATAGGGGGACGGGAGGGGGAGGGGGAGGGGGAGGGGCTGGGGCTGGGAGAGGAGGGGGAGGGGCGGGTACTGGGAGAGGAGGAGGAGGGTACCACTGCAACACGGCAATGACTTATCATACATTTGGGTGTAAGTGATCGCGGCGCCTTGATGCCTGAAGGACTGAGAGATGAGGCCTGCAGGGTGTCATCAACTCCTTACTGTTTTTTTTTTTTTTTTAGTGTACGTAGGAGGGACACTGGCCTAGGACAACACTGAGGTGCAAAGAAGAACCCAAGGAACTAAGAGACCCTAACTGGACAATTCTACCAGTGCTCGATTCCGCTTCTCCCTTATTCCATTATCAGGTGTCCTCAGCTTGTCCATCCCTACCTGGTCTTAATACCCTTGTCTACCTGCCTCTACTTTCCATTCCATCCACATAATAACCCAACCAATGTCTGACTCCAGTAACATCCCGCCAGATACTCTCACCTGTCTCTAATTATCTCACCGTTCTCTACTTGTCCCTCTTTCACCAAACTTTTTGCTTTATCTGCTTTCTCTTCCATGACCGCTCTAGTAGATCCTTTCGCCTGTCTTTAAATATTATAGCACCAACAACTTCCTGTTCCTTCTTCACCACATCCTTGCCTCCCATGCCATCCTCAACCCTACCTGTATCTTTCATCCTCACCTTCATTCCTTTTCACCTTCATTTCCTACTCTATCGTCTCCCCTTTTCTGTCCCTACTTATAACACCCACGACTACTTTTCTTGCCTCAAAGCACCCCTGCCTTCCTTGTTATCCTCAAAATTCCTTTTCATCTCTCTTTACTTTACAATAAACTCTTTTGTATATCCCTGCTTATAATACCCACAACTACTTTCCCTGCCTCACTACACCTGTGCCTCCCCTCTGCCTTCCCCCGCCTCCCTACCCGCTACTCGCCAGCCTCCTCACGGGGACAAGGGGCGAGAGGCAGGTTCGCGCGGTCTTCCTGCATGTCGAGTTGGATCTTAATTTAGGTTTTATGAGGGAGTGGCCTCGACAGGGGTGGTGGGGATGTAGTTAAAAGCCGTCGTTTGGAAGGGATTCATAAAAAGCGGTCATAAGCCAGAGTTACCGCGGCCTGAGGCTCCCTCGGCGCTAACACCCTGATTGCCGTCTCTTCCCAACGCTAATGAGCAAAATTCACGAAACGGACAAAAATGGATCTGATTTATTTCACACATTCTGGATGAAAAGCGAGCGCAGGGTAGATGGAGGTGCGAGGCGAGGTGAAAGGGCACGACGATGGGAAGAGAAGGAGGAGGATGAAGAGTAGGAGGAAGTAGAAGCAGCAAAAGAGGAGGAGGAAGAGGAGGAGGAGGAAAACGAACACTGGATTAAACAATGCAATATGATGAAAATACTAGAAGTTATGAAAACTTAAAATATATCACGACAAGCTTGGATTTAAAGAAATCTTATTTTAATCACTCAAACCCATTATCATATATTCCTTCCCCATGACAAAGGCACGTGCGTTTATGTTCATATTTTTACGACTGAAAAATCTTTGAAAAATCAGTCTTCATTAATAAAGCAGCATGACCAGAAGCTTGTATCTATGAGCAATACTTTTCTCCCGTGATTCGTGTATCCTGGTAAGTTTTGTATTGATGGGACACAATGAGTGGCACAGATTGCTCCCAAATGTCAAAACCAAAGTCCTTCAATACGAGGCGCCGTCTTATCCCTCATAGATTAAGGGAACCGGACGTAAAAACAAAAAAAGTTAAGTGGCAGAAATTATATTTTTACTTTCTGAAGTATTATATTTTCACCCTCCATACCTGCACGAGGCTCCCAGCTCATCATCGACGAATTTGGAATCTACTTGTAATAATTCGCAAATAAGTTACACAAGACCTCTCGGGAGTTGCAGGATTCGAACACAAGGCCCCCGAGTCTGAAAAGCCGCTGACGAGCCAGTCCTTTCTCTTCCTCCTCCTCCTTCTCCTCCTCCTCCACAGCAGTCTTTGCTTATGAATATATACAAATTTCAGATATTTTCTTGCTTATAAGAGAGGAAGTTTGGATAGGATAGTTATAAATCAGGTATGCGATTCGCAGAAATATTTTTATTTTTATTTCTATCTTTAAAGGTCTGAAACATGTTAAAAATAAACTAGTGTGTTAATTCTCTCTCTCTCTCTCTCTCTCTCTCTCTCTCTCTCTCTCTCTCTCTCTCTCTCTCTCTCTCTCTCTCTCTCTCTCTCTGCCACCTACCGTCCCTTCACTCTATATTCTATACACGCTCGAAGGAAAGACTGACATTACTCATGACACGAGAGAGAAAAGACTCAAAGCAGGAAGAATGAACGAAATATTTCAATCCGGCAGCTGCATCCATTTTTGTCCGTCCTTGAGCCACCGATCAGCGGGGTGCACATTTTTGCAGTCCCTCAAAAGCCCGCGGTCACCCATGTTGCCATCCACACGCGGCTATTTGGCATATCCAATTAATTCTCGCGGTAGTCCATCCGTCCCCTTTTTATTTCCGGTTCATAGGCCAACAATCGCAAAGCCACCGCAGCTACTAGTGTTGCCGTGTGTGTGTGTGTGTGTGTGTGTGTGTGTGTGTGTGTGTGTGTGTGTGTGTGTGTGTGTGTGTGTGTGTGTGTGTGTGTGTGTCTCATCAAAAAAGTATGTAATTCGTAAACCTCCAAAAAATATGCTTTGGTGTGATTCTTTTTACGTACAATCCCTCCTCTTTTTTTTTTTCCCCCCGTTAGCAATTACAGCCGCTGAAATTTTGGAGACCGCGGTATATCCTCGAATTAAAATTAACATTGTTCCCACCAGAGCAGCGCAGAGGGAATGATTTATTGGGGAGCACAAACAAATAACACAGTGGGTCGCATGTGCCGAATTAAAGTGTCCCCCTCATGTACTATGTGGTCTCTTCGTCAGCAAACACGGCATCACTCGCATGTTTGTATGCATGTATAGTATGTATGTATGTATATATGTATGCAGGTATGTATGTATGTATGTATGTATGTAGGTAGGTAGCTAGTTTGGTAGGTTGTTTCGCCCAAGGCATCACACGGTACACCTGTTTCATTCCCTTTATTGAAATGAATTCGTGTGATCTTATATTGAGTGGTAGTTAAGTGACGTAAGGAGATGTCAGCCTCTTCACGAATGCCTCAATGATGTCTGAATAACCTTAACTTTCCACGATAACTGATAAATAACTTAGTCTTTCTCTGCTATGTACTTTTCGAAACTTTTATTGTGAAGAAGGGAGATATGACGAAGAAAAATAACAATTACAGAAAAGGGAAAAAGAAAATTAAGGAAGTGTTGAGAGGAAAAGATTCGGAGGTGAAGAATTGTGAGAAATTTAACCATATGATTTTTTACAAGTAGACCCTTAAAAATTCTCTCTCTCTCTCTCTCTCTCTCTCTCTCTCTCTCTCTCTCTCTCTCTCTCTCTCTCTCTCTCTGTCTATCTCTTTCTTTCTCTGTTCTCTCTCTCTGCGCCTCCTCACACCTTCAAACTCTCAATGGCTGCACCAAAATCTCCCTAAACGTCTCGAATTCCCGTGAATCAACGAGTCGAATAAATCTGCGAATAACTGCCGCTGGAGGGAGGCCGAAGTATGTCTGAGGCGCAAATAACAAAGACCAAGGGAGAAAGAGAGCATCAGAAGGGAAGGAGGGAAATGTTAGACACAGAAAAGGGCCATCAAGAGAGAGAGAGAGAGAGAGAGAGAGAGAGAGAGAGAGAGAGAGAGAGAGAGAGAGAGAGAGAGAGAGGTAAGGAATATCAGTTAAAGGAGGAAAAACTATGCTCGTGGAAGGAAAGTATTATGGAAGAGAAGAAAAATAAAAGTTCTTGGGAGTGCATGAAGGAAATTAAGTAAGACATTATGAAAAATAAGAGCGTATGGAAATGGGGTTTCAGAATTACCAATTAGCAGAGAAAGAAATAGAGAGGATGTTTCAGTAAAGGATGCCTTTTACGACTAGTAGGGAAACTTAAGAAAAACAATAACGGGAAACGTAATAAGGAAGGAAAAAAAAAAAAAAAAACGTGAAAAACAGCAATGATTTTATGGGAAGTAGAGAGAGAGAGAGAAAGAAGAAAAAAAGACGTTCACTGGAGAAAAAAAAAAACAATGATTTTATGGTTTTTACACTGAGTAGAGGGGGAAAAAAAGGGAAACATACCGCAAAACAAGAGGAAATAAAAGGAAAATAACGACGACACGCTGTAAAGTTCCTACACACTCCCCTCTCCCCAACGCCAATAAAAGGTGTCACGCGCCGAGCATCACTAATCACCACGAAATCGCGATGAATCTAAAGACCAATCACCATTAAGAAAATCAAAATAGTGCATCCTTCAACACGACCCCTAAAAAGAAAACGGAACAGGTACATCTCACTAAAACGAAAACGCAGATACACAACACACTACATTTTTTTTTCTTTTTTCCTACTTTCTCAACAGCTGGCGAACCTGACGCGAGAGAGAGCTGCCTAAACTATGGTGACTCTTTACGATGACTTCCATGTATTCCTGCTGATGTTAATGAGAAGTTACCGAGAGGAGAAGACAATGGGGCACGTGGCTGTAGGGAGGGTGGTGGTGGTAGTGGTGGTGTTGGTGGTTTGTTCTCGTCTCTTCCTGAAAATAGAAGTGAAGTTATGAGACGCAGGTGTGGTATCACGTTTGCTCTCATGTTGCATAAAGTATTCAAGAAACACGTGTTTTGAAGTACTTTTGTCTTTCTTTTTAACCCATAACATCATTTTTTCCTTTCGTTTTTTTTTTTTTCGTTTTTTTCTTCCCTTCCCTATTTTTCTTATTTTCTTGTTTTTGTCGTTGTTCATCTTCTTTCGGTTGTTCTCGCCTAACTTACATAATAATCTGATTTTCTCTAAAGCTGAGGATACAGCGAACTTTCTAATAGTGAAAAAAAGAAAAAAAAGAAAAAGAAAATGGCTCAAAGCGATGCCAAGAAACAAAAGATACGTAATGGCATCCTGATAATATCGCATCAAGACAAAGAATACCAGAGAACTTGGAACTTGGATCGTCTTGCCGTGAGGTTCCCGCCGCGACCCAAGCACCTCACGCCGGCTGCTCAAACACAAACACGTCACAAGGGAGTGAGCAAGGAGCTGGTGTTTACCTTCCGTCCACCACGGTGCGGGAAGGACACAGTCTGAGAGGGAACGGTGGAGGGCCGGAGGAGTGACAAGCGATAGTTCCAGTTCACCTCCCCCGTTGTTCTCATTGTCCACTAGCTTCCAGTATATCTCCTCCCTTGCATTCACTTCCCCTTATCCCTCCACGCTTCTGTTAATCTGTGCTTCTATTCCTCCTTACCATCTATATGTAGAATTCCCGCCTTCCTAACCCCGATTCTCCTCCATTTTTAACTTCTTCATATTTGCCACTCGCTTCCCTTCAATTACCTTCACTTATTTCCCATTTCCCTATTATCTTTCTCTACACACCTTCCACGATCCACATTTGCTTTTCCTGCTCCTTTATACCAACATTTCCTTTCCCTTTACTGACACATCTATTTATCTTTCAATACCTGCACATTCACTCTCATCCTCTACTTTTCTACATCACAATTTGCATTCCTCTATCCCTCCACGATCCACATTCGCATTCTCTAATTCTTTACATTCCCTTCCCCCTTTACTGACACACACCTCCTTTTGCCTTTCACCTCCATCCTTATACATTCTCACTCTTATTCCCCACCACCCACTCGTCCTCCTCGTTCCCTGCTTGCCTCCACCCACTCGTCCCCAGCGCCACTGTGAGCCACGTGCCTCTCGCCCTTACGCAATGTATCAGCGTGCTTTAAATCTTCTTCTTTGTGATGAGTAACAGCTTCTTGTAAACCGCCTGTCGCGTGTAAATCTTACGGAACCTACGTATCCAGGAACACTAATTTAGTCTACCCTTGTTTATCGTGTCGTAAAAAACGCGTTCACTAAGTCACGGATTCGCCTATTTTATGACACGCCTGGAAATTGCCTTTTGTTTAAGGATCAAAGCGAAAAGAAATGGCTCAGTTTTAGATGCGGATGAAACGGCAGTAATAATAACGAGTGCATGAGAATATAACGAGGCCGGGATAAATCTTCTTTCATGTTGTGTTTGGTGGAAATTAATTTGACTGATATGCGTCAAAATCATTTCCTTTCATTGTCATGTCGATTAAGGGATGCTTTCGTGCACAATACAGGACATTTCCGACGCTTTTAGCACTGCACAAAGGAAGCTGAGCAGAATAATGATAGGTGGTTAAAAAGACAAAAACGTATATGAAAATTTATCGGTAGTTAAAAAGACAAATGTATATGAAAATTTATCATGAAAAAAAAAATAAAATAATGTGTTCCAGTGTCCTTAACAAGCAAGAATCTACGTATATTATGTTTCCTCACGTTTGTATTAATTTTGGACTTCCATAGCAATTACTGTAAAGCTGCTGTTGAATGCAGCCCAAATTATTATTATTATTATTATTATTATTATTATTATTATTATTATTATTATTATTATTGCTGCGCACGAAATTCTTGGGTCTTTGAAATCATTAATTTCTCTCCCAGTGTTCACCATCAGTCAAAAAAAGGACGCACAAAATTTCTGTCTCACGTAACATGAAAGGCCGTAATGCACACCAGTAATCGCCTCCTCATATTTAGTAATTTTTCATAAAAGTATACAGAAAATATGCAAAATTACACCTAGTGCGTCTGAATCCTACCTGAGCCTACGCATAAGGAACTACACGGTGTATCGCATAATCTTAGCCTTTCTACCGTACCATCTGGGCGGAACGTAATCCTCAACGCATCGGTAAGTTTCCAAAGGTTGCACCCCACATTGTAAGACTCCAGGCTCAGATTGAAATGACTCATAATCAATCCTTCCCCTAGCCGGCTGTGGTCAAGTCTACCGTGACCATCCTTAACAAAGCAACTATCACAACATGAACATATAGTCACCTTATTATGCATATACAGTCACTACATCACATCTGTCTTTCCTTTTCACTATTTTCCTGCAATATCCAACAAGTCAACACTAAAAACACTACACAGTTTTTACAAAAAACTTACTAAGAGAAACGGGGGATTTAAAATTACAGGTTTTCACGGCTAACCAGTATAATATTTAGAGGTAGCTGTAAAATATATATACCCCAGGGTGGTTTGTGATTAAGGAGCACTGTGTGGAGCAGCTGTGAATGGATTAACATGTACGAAAACACATCAAAAAGGTTATACACGAAATATATTAAGGCAAATACCTGTATCGTCCAAATGCTGGACGCCGCCACAACACCCACAAGTGAGAGTGGGCGGGTTCCCAGTTGGCTACATTCAAACAGGTGCGCAGCGGCAAGCGCCCACAAATTACAAATACAAATTTTCCAAAGTAGCCGAAGAAATTACAGTAGGAATATGATATACGTACTGTATGCATATGTGTAGCTATTGTATCTATACACAATTACATCATCATCGGTGTACGTAGGTAAATGAAGAAATCAACGTAATAATGAAGACCAAAGTAGTAAGCCAGTTAAGGAAGAAAATTATCATCACCTCCCCATCGTCATTATCGTCATCATCGTATCGTCATCGTATCGTCATCATTTTATCTACTCTCGTGGCTCAGACAACAGCCAGACAAACAGACAGTTACAGACAGACAGACAGACGGACAAACAAACAAACAAACATACAGACAAACAGGCAGATGAATGATTTATTAAGGAAGCATAAACAGAGACACAGACAGAAGAACAAAGAGGCAGAAAGCAAGACAGACAAGAAAGACAAAGAGACAAACACAAAAAAAAAAATTAAAAAAAAAGACAGAAACTAGAAAACAAAGAGGCAGAGAAAAAGACAGAGAAACAGAGACTAGGAAACAGAGAGGAAGCCAGAGCAAGGGACACAGAGAGACGGTGGAAAATAGAGGCAGCTGATGATCCCGCTGGAAGACTTACTCTGAAAAGGGAGGAAATGCTTTAGAGAGAAGGACGTGGACCGTATTGCAGTGAGGAGGGAGAAGGGGAAGGAAGAGGGGGAAGAAAGGGCGAGGAAGGGAGAGGAAGGATGAAGGAGAGAAAGGAGGGAGGATGGGAAGGGGAGAAAGGAAGAGGATCCCCGTTTTTTCCGTTTTGTCACCCACACTGCAGGAAAGACAAGAGGAAGGGTAGGAAAGGGGAAAGGGGAAAAGGGAAAGAGAATGGGGAGCATGAAATGAAAGGAAAAGACCCGAGGCTACAATTTCTTCAGCGTAAATAATATCAAAAGAAATCCATTAAATTCCGGTATTAATTTCCGACTTCCATATCCGGCTTTAGAATCAAGACGGAAATTACATCACTCAGATTTGTCACAAGAATAAATATTTTTTTTCCCTTAACGTAAAGAAAAACCAGCATCACGTAACTCAGAAATAACAGCAAATTTAAAGAAGAGAGCGAAAAAGAAAACAAAACATTGAGGCAAGCACACACAAACAGGTATCGGCACAACAGACAAACTATTTCTTCCCTAACAGTAAATAAAAATCATTACCACGTAACAGTGAAACAACAACAGACTTAAAGAGAAGAGAAAGAGAAACGTACAGGGGCAAACACAGACATTCAGATATCACACAACAGACAGACAGACAAGCAGGCACGCGTCGCTCACATGTTCCAGCCCACGCTTCGCTCTCTCCCCCCAGCCGTGTTCTAAATCAGGTCGGGTCACTCGGGTCACGCGGGTCCCATCACCTATTAAGCAGCGGGGAACTATATGCACATGTTCCTTCCCCAGCAGGGCGGCCTCGGCATCGACACGCCACCTGTTCCCCAACGGCGGCGCTCCAAATTACCCGGCGGTGTTCACAGCGACCGCGCGCCGTTCAGGGAGCCGCCGCCGCCCCGCTACACGACGGCAATTAGGTGCTGACCTTTTGTTGGGTGACGTGACGCTCAATTGCTGTAAAAACGAGGTCTGTGTGAGAGAGAGGGGGAGTGATCGCTTTTCTGCTTCTGTGTGTGTGTGTGTGTGTGTGTCACTTTAGTACCCGGATCAATGTGATTTTTTTTTTCTGTCGAAGTTAATCATTCATTCCGCAATTCCTTTCGTCGTTTCATTACTCACTTAGGATATGAGAGAGGCCATTAGTGTCAGGCGCAAGCACACTCACACGCACGCACTCCCTGCCACACACGCATACTTACATACCTCTCTCTCTCTCTCTCTCTCTCTCTCTCTCTCTCTCTCTCTCTCTCTCTCTCTCTCTCTCTGAAGCGTGAAATGTAAGTCATGCGAAAAGAAAAGCGCAAACAAACAAACAAACACACACACACACACACACACACACACACACACACACGAAACAGACGCACATTTCACGTTAAAAACTGGAGACGTTTCAGCTCGCGACGAAAGGAGCAAAACATTTATTGAAAGGATCAGCCGGTGGCCATAAAATACCTAGGCAGTCTACAGTTACACGTCTATCTTCTGAAAAAAAAAAAAAAAAACATCTTCCTTCGTTTCCACCTGGCTGCTGTGAGCTCCAGTGTTGATTATCTGTGCTTGGATCAGCGGGCAGACGGACGCGCTGTCAATTCGCCCGATATTTTAATCAGGGATCCTTCAGATGCGAATAGTGATGGACTCAAGGATGGATTGCTGTGCTCCCTCTGTCTCTTTCTCTTTCCCCTTAGTGTCATTGGATAATCCCCGGCGTTAATAAGCGAGGGAAGTTCAGTAACGTACTAAGTCTCCCCTTTCTCAAGTTACGGAGAGGTAATGCCAGAAAGATGAAGAAAAATTGTATTTAATTTAGTGATATTATGCACGTGTGCTCAAAAGCTTTCTGTTTCACATTTTAATCCCACTTATTAGTCTTTTTCCTTTTTACTCCTCTTCCTCCTCCTCCTCCTAATCCTCCTTTGCCGTGTGTTTACATGTTTACTGCAAAGATCTCAAGAGATATTAATTCTATTTTCATAAGCGCATCGTCACTTGACCCTGTACTCCCTATCCACTCACGTGTCTAACAGAAACCCCTCTCTCTCTCTCTCTCTCTCTCTCTCTCTCTCTCTCTCTCTCTCTCTCTCTCTCTCTCTCTCTCTCTCTCCCCGCCGCACTGATAACATTCCGTCTTGGGTCACCAAAAGGTGCGTCAGGTTACATCAACAAAAACACTAAAAGAACGGGGTTTTTTTTCCCTTTTTTTTTTCTTTCTTTAGGTTGTCAGGGAGTTCTTGTGACGAAAGGGTTTTTCTTTTATTTTTTTTTATATTTCAATCCATTGATCACGTCGTTATCAGCTTGTTTTTGCTTGTTTTCGTTTATTTTAGGAAATGGTAGCGTTGGTGAGTGTTTGAGTGGAAGGAACGTAGGTTCAGCGTGGTGCAGGAATGGCGTGGTGGTGATCAGAGAGAAAGAGATGGCTTGATACTTGAGGCTTGATATTTCAGATGGGAAATGATGTATAGCGATGATTTTATTGCCTTTGATTGAAGTAGAAGGTGTTTTAAATGTATATGTCAATACGTATCAGATTTTGTGGTTATGTTGCTTTTTTGTTGATTATGTTCATGTTGTCAGTGTTGATGTTGTAGTTATTTTTATTGGTATTGGTGGTGATGGTGACAATGATATTAATAGTGATTCAGTAATGAAAATAATAATAATTATACCACCATCACCACCACCATCACTATGACTATTACCAGTACTACAATTACCACCAATAATAATACCACTAAAGATACTACTAACGATGGTGGTAGCAGTACTAGTAGTAGTAGGAGTAATGGTAGTAGTAGTAGTAGTAGTAGTAGTAGTAGTAGTAGTAGTAGTGGTAGTAGTAGTAGTAGTAGTAGTAGTAGTAGTAGTAAAAGTAGCAATAGTAATATTAATACAAGCATAGTATTGCCATTATTACCATTACTCCACTGTTGTTAATGACTCTCTGGCTCACGAACTTCACGCCTCACGAACACGAGATTCTACAAAGCGTGGCGTCATCGTGTATTGCTTTTTTTACTCGCCATCAAGGGCAGAGTCATGGGAAGTGAAAAGGAATTAAAAAAAATAAATTAAAAAAAAGGTTAAAACATAAAAAGATCCCCACTTTCTTCACTTTCTCGTTATGGTTCGTAATTCCGCCACTTGTTAGCATTATTTGTACACATTTTTTTTTTTTCTTCTCACAGCTTTCAGGAACAAAAATCGTGATAATATCGGCTCAGTCACGCCAAGCTTCACCATTTCTTTAACACAGCACATCGAGATTAAGGAAATGTTACGCTCTTTGTCTTGGGTCGAGTCTGTCTAAAATAAAAGTTCCTACAAATACAATCATAATTTCATATTCTATTCTATCTTATTTAATATTGGAATAGGTCTATGTTTTTGCTTTTTGGTCTCCTGCACTCTCTTGGTTAGTGTTTTTAATTTAGTCTTCATGCCTCTCTCTCTCTCCCTCTCTCTCTCTCTCTCTCTCTCTCTCTCTCTCTCTCTCTCTCTCTCTCTCTCTCTCTCTCTCTCTCTCTCTCTCTCTCTCTCTCTCTCCTGGTGCATTAGTATATGAGAAACCAGAAGAGGGCAAATGCGGCAGAGGGAGGGAACGAGAGGAGGGAGAAAAGGAGGAGGAGGAGGGAGAAGAGGAGGTGGGAGAGGAGGAGGAGGAGGAGGAGGAGGAGGAGGAGGAGGAGGAGGAGGAGGTGTAGCTGCAGCCTCCCTCGCTAACAACATTATAACACCATTTGTTCCTCCCCAACAACCCCATCCCTCCTCCTCCTCTTCCTCCTTCTCCTCCTCCTCTTCATCTTCACCTCCGCGCCCGTGTAATGTTTAGCTGTGTGTCTGTGTTTGTGTGCGTCTGTGTTTTCGTGCGTCTATGTAATTTAGTGTACGTGTTTAACAGTTATATGTTTTTTAAGTCTTTTTTCTTTTTTCTTTTCTTTTTTCCTTGACATAAGCGTGTGAGTTAAGCGTAAGTGTGTTTTGCTTTTGTTTGTGTCTTGTATTTTGTGTGTTTTTGTACTTGGTTGTCTGTTCTAGGGTAAGAGAGAGAGAGAGAGAGAGAGAGAGAGAGAGAGAGAGAGAGAGAGAGAGAGAGAGAGAGAGAGAGAGAGAGAATTGTCCATAGGGTGTCTACATAATAATTCCGTTTTCTATGTAATATCTAATGCAAAGTCAACTCGAGAGAAAAAAAAATAAAAGCAACTCGAGTCTGCAATGATGATACGAAGAATTTCCGCTATCACAGAGAGAGAGAAAGAGAGAGAGAGAGAGAGAGAGAGAGAGAGAGAGAGAGAGAGAGAGAGACGGACAGACTACAAAAAAAATCAGCCTTTTTCGGAATCTTCAGACAACTTTCTACGCCATGAATAAAAAACACACAAAAAAAAAACGGAGAAAAAACAATATTGGGGGCGAGGAGAGGGAAGACAGAGACTGGAGGGAGAGGAAAGGAGAGGAGGAGGAGAGGAAAGGAGAGGAGAGGAGAAGAGAGAGGACCAGAGACGAGAGAAGGGAGGGATTGGAGCAAGGCCTACAGAAGGAATGGGAGCGTAACTGATGCCTCCTCCTTCACTATACCGACAACTCGCTAAGCCTCCGACGAATCCTCTGGTGCCGCCCCGCCCTCACAAGACACTGCCGACACTCGACCTGGGCTACTGTACTCTTTTCGTCACGCTGGGAGAACACGATGGAATACAAAGGAGGAGCAAAGAGTGGGAGTCATGTTCGCCCTTTCGAGATTGTCTGGGATAAGGTAACCGGTAACCCTACTCAATTTAAAGTATGAGATGGAGATAGTAAAGGGGAAGAGGAGATAGGTTAGAAAGGGGGAGAAGAGAAGGAACTGAAGGAAGATAATAGATAATGAGGAAACCGATTAAATGAGTTAGGAGGAGAGATAGAGAGAGAGAGAGAGAGAGAGAGAGAGAGAGAGAGAGAGAGAGAGAGAGAGAGAGAGAGAAAGTTAAACAATTAAAGCCCTCGAATGTTGTGATATTGTACCGCGCTATCACAGAGATCACAAATGATGTTTTAGTTGCTGTAAAGATGAACGTGTTAAAGCACCACTAACGACCAGAAGAGTCATAAAATCATCTCTTCATTAGGACGTGCACGTGGAGCCCTCAACGTGGCTATCCAATGCAGGAAGAGTAAGCGTATTAAGTCCTTAGTCGAGATATTATGTTCTAGACTGCTGAGTTTATATGGTTGAGCCACGGTAACCTTATATTCTTAAATCATGTTCCCCGGATTTTCAGGTAGAATACTGGTGCTCCTGTAAGGTGATTACGTTGGTTAAGTACATTAAAGGGATTATTCTTTCTGTTTATAACACATGGAAATGATCCACCTGAACTTTGAGTCTTAAAGCTTCTAATCTACGTTTTCAAGTGGAGTATTTGTTTAATTTATTTACTGAATTACTGTAAGCAGAATGAGTATAATAAAGGAATTATTCTTCATCGTTATAACGCATGGGATTAATCCAATAAATATTAAATATTCTAATGTACATTTTCAAGAGGGATTTTTGTTTAATTTCCTTACCGCATTACTTAGAATGAGTATATTAACGGGATTATTCTTTCTTTTATTATAACACAGAAATGATCCGGCTGGTTTCTGAGTCTTGCAGTGCCCTGTGTAAGTTTTCAAGAGGCATAGTGATTTAATTTCCATTTTAAATTATGTATACAATAAGTGTAGTATGATTATTCACAGTGCAGCTCTCTCTGATTGCAATTACATAAAAAAAAATAACCAGGATAACACTGGAATCTTGAACAGCCCTTTGCAAATTTTCAAGAGAAATGTCTATTTAATTTCTTTGTCGAATGGGATAGATTGAGTACATGAAGGGATTATTCTTAATTCTCTCTAATAATAATACCATAGAAATGACACGAATAAGTTTAAGTCTTCAAACGCACACAGTAAATCTTCTATAGACATATATGTTTATTTTTTACTGAGTTTAATAATTTACTGAGATAATAATAATTCAAACATAATCCAGCTAGAGTCTCAAAACACCCAATGGTTTTCAAGGGACATCTGTGTTAATTTCCTTGCCGCATTAAGAGCTTTAACATAATCACCGCGGTGGCGTGAGTTGTCACCATTTACTCGCTAATCTGGCTACTGGTACATATTACATAAATTTCTGCAAGTATAAAAAGTTAAGCAATTCATTCGCGCAGTAATGCCACGAGAGATTTTTGGGATAAATGTTAAGAATCCTGCGTGTTTTAATTATAAAGTTTTTGTCTCATCTCATATTAAGAAAATGTTAGCTAAGACCGGCGACAAGCAGTGAAGATTTAGTCAAAGTCTCTGCATAAAGCGAGTGGAGGCAGCAGGCGGGGCTTCTCACGGACCCGGTTACCGACAAGGGAAGATACTGGCGACAGATGGCACGGGTGAAAGAAGGCGAGTATCTAGGCATTGCGGGGAGACGTACTCACCTTGTAATTTGATATATAGGCATCGTATGAATTATATGGTAAATTCGTCATTCTAGAGCGAGTTAAATAAAGGTGAGATAGAAGGTGCAAGATTTAAAAAGTGAATGAAGGAATGATTCAGTAATATAGAGAAGATATCTTATGATTTGTATATGCTAAATTCATCATTCTATAACGTTTTGAAAATTCTATTATAGGATTAAATGAAAGGAGCGTGGTAAGACAGGTAAGACAAGTGACATTAAGAAAATAAATGAACAAATGAAGACTAAACATGAGATATTTTACCTGAGCGCATTATTTACCACATACAATAGTAAGCTTTCCTGAACTGTAACATGTTTAAAGGATGCAGCAATAAATGATTCGTATTCTAATAAATAAAAGGAAAACTTTCGTGATGTTTTGAATTGGGAATAAAAACGGTAAACTTCACATAACGCTAAATTTGATATGATTTTATGCACCACGCAAGTAATTAACGTAAATTGAATAATATATATATATATATATATATATATATATATATATATATATATATATATATATATATATATATATATATATATATATATATATATATATATATATATATATATATATATATATATATATATATTTTTTTTTTTTTTTTTTTTTTTTCACAATTTTCTATACTTAATCAATGATCTCCCTCACTCCTTTCTCGCTCTCATCTTCTTTATTTTCCAACTCTTCTATTCCTCTTCATTTCTCTCTCCCTCTCTATCTCCATCCTTCTCTCCCTCCCTCCTTCCCTCCCTCCCTCCCAAGAGACACACTGAGCAATCTGTGCACGGTTTTGGTTACACTGGTTTCTCTCCCCCATTTGTCTCCCACCCCTTTCTCCATCTCTCTCTCTCTCTCTCTCTCTCTCTCTCTCTCTCTCTCTCTCTCTCTCTCTCTCTCTCTCTCTCTCTCTCTCTCATACCTCACGCTTTAATGCCTCGCTAAGAGTGTTTAATATGGTCTTCATATTTCACACTGCTCTCGGTTATCACGTTTCCTTATTTCTCCTCACCAAGAGTCGGGGAATGCACAGAATGAAGCATGGAGAGTTATATCCTAGAGAAAGTCCAGGGAAAATTGTGTGATCTATCTCTCCATAAACCAGGTTGAAATTCCTCTTAAATTACAAAGATAAGGTTTACAGTTCCTGCTGTGTGTGTGTGTGTGTGTGTGTGTGTGTGTGTGTGTGTGTGTGTGTGTGTGTGTGTGTGTTTTAGTTGTCTTTTACTATATACAGGTTGACTAAATAACATTACTCACCTATCTATCCATACGCCAGGCTTAAGTTCTTAAATTACAGAGAAGTTTCCAGTCTCTTGTCTGACTCCTTTTCAGTTGTCTTTTACCATACGTAGAATGAGAAAATAACGATTACTATCTATTCATATACCGGGCTGAAACTTCCCTTAAAAACACAGATCAGGAGTTCCTAATTCCTCTTTGGCGTTTCTTTTTAATTATATTTTCCTATATGATGGGACTATGACACAAGTAATCTTCTATTCTGGAAAGCCATATCTCTCATTACCAAAATGTTCAAAATACTCACTAAAATAAAATAAAAAATTTCATAATCTATCAGCAACTTACTTTTTTTTATATCATTACACTTGACGCAAAAATCAGTAAAAAGTTAGTGGAGATAGAAACAGCGTGTCCTGGATAGACACAGAGGGAAGGCAGAGCTGGCAGGGGTGGCCGAACACTGTGGCGGGAGATAACATTAGTGGACACGGGCACAGATATAAAAATGTGTCCTCATCGGGCGGGACTGGACACAAAAGGAGTTAAATGGTTTCATCCAGTCAACACAACGGTGAAAGGGCGAGTTCAGTGTAGCGAGCCGAGTATTTGTAAGCGGGAATGGTGGAATTAATGGGTGCGACATGAGATATGAGAGAGAGAGAGAGAGAGAGAGAGAGAGAGAGAGAGAGAGAGAGAGAGAGAGAGAGAGAGAGAGAGAGAGAGAGAGAGACGCCTGTTCTACATCCTATTTTTTTTTTTTCTCTGGTCAGGGGCTACAAAGACAGTAAATGGAACAAATGAAGGTGCCAGTCCCAAAAAATACTAATATCAACATCATTATTAAAACTAACTACTAAACAAGAAAGAATCTAAAGTTATGTTGATATTTGTTGTTTTCTTTGTAACCTCTATCGATTTCTCATCTACTCAAGGCCGACTTAGCAAAACATTAACACTAACACTTCACATCTACTCCTGGCCAATTTCACTTTTCAATTTTATAAAGAAAAAAAAAAATGGGGTAAAGAAAAATGGGATGAAGAGAAACAAGAATATGTACTGTTAAAAGGAAGAAATGGGAGAAAAGAAGGAAGACAGTAGCAGGCCAGCATAACAAAACACTAACACTGCTAACATACTGTATGCCAAAATCATCCATTCAATAACTCCCCGCCAAGTTTCCCTCACCTGTCTTGCCTCCCGGTTTGCTGTCACTTGCAATGCTTCGTAACCTCTGTCGGTCTCTCGTCTATACCATGTCAACTTATCAGAGCACTAATAATAACACAAACGTAAAGTATGCCAGAATCATGCCTTGAATAATGCCTGTCCAAGCCTCCCTCACCTTCCCTGCCTCCTTTCCTCACCTGGCGGGAAAGAGACGTTCCTTTCAGCCGAGGTTTTAAACCTAATTAGCCGCATCTTTATCTAATTAATTAAGAAACCCTTTTCAGCGCTCTTCCTTCAGACGTCTCGGATTTCAGCTTCTCTCTGTGTTGCAAGAAATAATTATGCACCCTCATTATGCATCTTTCTTTTTTATATACAAACGCTTCTGGCTGTGGCTGGTATGGAAGCTTCATTAGTGAGTCGCCTGTGTGTGTGTGTGTGTGTGTGTGTGTGTGTGTGTGTGTGTGTGTGTGTGTGTGTGTGTGTGAAGGAATGAATCCGCTCTTCGTTCGTTAATTCCGTGTATTTTTTTTTTCCCTTTTTTCAGGTCTTTAATACTTGTAATTTTGACTCGTTTCATTCAAATTCCCTGTGTTTTCTCCCCCTTTTTTTTCATTTTGTTTTATTTATTAATCTATTTTTATTTTTATTTATTTATTTATTTATTTATTTTTTGTACCTAACTTTACTCGCATCGTCAGATATGAAAAAGAAAGCTGATGTCTAAGCATTCTTTTTCTCTTGAATCGTAAATCAAATTATTACCAGCGTTATTTTTCCATTACATTTTTTTTCTATATATGAAAAAATGGAAACAATACCTATTTTTCGAAATTACACACGCACACAAAATCTCTCTCTCTCTCTCTCTCTCTCTCTCTCTCTCTCTCTCTCTCTCTCTCTCTCTCTCTCTCTCTCTCTCTCCTCTCTCTCCCCACTCACGCTGAGGGCGCATCCAAAGCGGCAATAGCAATACAAACACCACCTGGCCAACCCATACACACACACACACACACACACACACACACACACACACACACACACACACACACCACAATAACAACAACACTGACAACTTTATCCTTCCAAACCAAAATTCCCTGTATAGATTTGCGCTTAACTGAATCGTAACTGTCGAGTAGCAAGTTACGAAGGAGGAGGAGGAGGAGGAGGAGGAGGAGGAGGAAGAGGAGGAGGAAGCAGAAGAGAGAAAAAGGAATAGTTGTTTCTAAAACTTAAGGAACAAAATGGGTACGAAAGTGTTATTTGATTTGAAGAGAGAGAGAGAGAGAGAGAGAGAGAGAGAGAGAGAGAGAGAGAGAGAGAGAGAGAGAGAGAGAGAGAGAGAGAGAGAGAGAGTTACTGAATTACAAAACCACACAGGCCATTTGATCCACCCGAGGTTATCTACACTTAATTAAATCCAGACACGCAGTCGGCGTCAGCAGCTCCCATGGAAAGCCCGCCGCGTCTCGTTCAGGTGAGGATACACGCGGCTTTTTTTTTTTCCTGAGCATGTTAATCGCGCGGCACTTCACGACTGAAGATGAGAACACACTTTACTCGCTCGCAACATTGGCAGGAAATATTATACTCCGGAATCCAGCTTTAAATGAGTGTTTGAGGTTTATTCTATAACCTATGTGTGTGTGTGAGGGGGTATCATGTTCTATTTAATTTTTATCATTTATTCTTACACATCTCTCGTCTCCTTCTGCTTAACTTTCCTTCCCTCTCTCTCTCCTTTCCCCTCCCTCGCCTCAGTCTACACCTCCCTAAGGAACACCTCTTCCCCTGTGTCCTCTCGTCTCTCACGGCATGTCCCTTCCTCCTGCCCCTTCCTTCCCCGCTGCTCCACCTTCCCTGGCTAAACTTGTCCATCCTTCTCTTCCAAGATTCAACAAGAATGTAATTTTCCCCGAAGTTGGAATAATCCAAAGGGAGACGCTAAGGCCTTTTAAGAGATTGAGTAAATGTGATGCAAATGCCGGTCGGCTCAGAGAAGCTTTACATGTAAAGTAACGTGTGACGAGCCTCTGTGTCACACGATGGAGGGCGAGGGGCGCGCGTGTCCCCCTGAGAGTGCGCACACAACACAAACACACACACACACACACACACACACATACACACACACCTTAAGATCAAGAGGACGAGGAGGTGCTTACATGTATCACTTTTCCAATGGTACCCGCTGGGTACATAGGTGAGCTGGTAGTTAAATGAAATAGATAATAGTAATTCCTGTAAGGATGTGGTGGAGTGTAGAATAGTATATCTTAGCTATCCTTCCCACCCATCACCACATACATAGAGGGACATCGCTAGAGAGAGAATGGTAAAATTATGTGAACTTGCAAACACCAATAGCACATCACAAAAAATGGGTAACTTAAGCTGGGAGAGACCTTGTCCTGCCAATAATGGTGTATAGGTACAGTAATACCAGTTGTCTCTGTCATGTTAGGCGCTTCCCGCACCCCATCTGCCTCACTAGTCGGGAGGATAGATTTGAAAAGTAATGGCACCCTTACATCAGCACGACCCGGTCATGGAGGGCGGCGGTACAGCAGTGTCAGGTGAGGCAAACAAAGGCGTGGAGGAAACAAAGAAAAATGTGGGTGATTAACGCGGTGGCAGAGGAACAACAGAAGTTAAGAAGAGGAGTAAATGGCGTATAATAGCAGAATAATCAGGAGAAGGTAAAACAAAGGTTGCTAATGAAAATAAACTTGCTCCTTATAATTCTGGGAAAGTTGGCGGGAAACAGTGTAAATATCCCTTAATAATATGCAAAACTGATCCTTTCCAAGAAGCAGCGGCAAACGCCGGCCAAACTGCCTCCCAACTCCGCGCCATGACGTCGTAAGAAAGACAAGGAGGAAAATTAGCACCTGGGAAACTTAAAATAAATAAGAGGCCACACAGAAGCAGGAGAAAAAAATGGTTAGGACCCAAAAATGCGCCACACGTTATGCACGAGACCATATTTAGTGTGGTTAATGATGCTTTGTTACGAAGGTGAAGGGAGAGAGCGAGAGAGGGGAGGGAGTGGAAGGAAGGAGGAAAGCAGAAGAGACAGGCACACTAGCGTCCACTTTTCGTGTTTGGGTGTGCGGGGAGCGAGGCATTGTGAGGCTGGATTGATGTGACAGCCACTGAGGTGCCTCCTCCCTATCTCCAATACACTGGAGCAGTGACAATCTGCGGTTATGACACCCAAAAACCCTTTAAAGGAAGCATACACGGAACAGACAATAGAGGAAAATATGATAGAAGACGATGTGATGCTGCATATTTGGTTTTTCCTCTTCCTCCCCCACCTCCATGCCTCCTCTCCATTTCCTACCCCTCCCTTCCCTCCCTGCCGCTACTCCTCGCCGCCGCCATTCACACGCCGGGCTGAGGGTCGTGTCAGGAAAACAACACCATTGAGAGTAAATTCTGACTGACACTGTCAACCACGCGTTCTCGTAACTTTTACTTAAATATATATATAAAGGATCGGTTCAGGATTGCTCTGTTTTCCTGCACTCATCGTCTAAAGATCATGGTTGTATATAACACAAAGAGCAGTATTATTAATGACTTCTATACATGTTCTATTGACTTACATCAACAGCAGGACAAAGGACACTTGGTGACTCACAGGATGCTGCCACAGGAGGGTGAAGGCACATCTCGTGCACGTGCGTGGGTGCCACCTGCTCGCTAAGCCCAAGAACCCAAGCCTGAGACATACTGCTGGACTTGACAGGCAGCGAACACAGCCATCATTCACCCTGAGAACTGTTTCTTTTCGCACTGACATCCTCGTCTGTGTCTATGATGAATTACGAAATACAGCACTGCGTATTTCATTCCCTGTGTGTTGGCAGCGGTTCCTTGAAACAGTTGCGGCAATTGCGTTCTACTCGTACGGTAAGTCCTGGTGACTGGAGTTAGACATAACAGTCATCATTAACATTCACGTTTATAATGGTGAACAGAGGGCAAATGGCTTTAGGAGAGTTTCACATCTCATTACGAAAGTACTGTAATTATAAATCGGTCAGTACTGGAGTGAGTGCCCGCTTTGTCGGTTGCAATGTAGTCTTGATTGGTACTGAGTGTGTGCATTACATTAGGGTGATGACTCAACCTCCCTGGTGGTGACAACAATCAGCAAACATCGTGATGAACGACGAAACTTGTAAATTATGACGGAAAACCTCATATCTGCAATTGTACATGACATGACACTGATAGGTGACTATCGGAAAACTCACTCAGTGCAAAGGCAGCGCTGAATTATGATTTACAAATGACTTGTGAAATGGTTCAGCCTCTCCTTGCAAGAAACGAACGTCAGACCTCAAGAAATAGACTAAAATAAATGTGGAAACCTTTTTTAATTCTTGCTGTCTTTCAGAGTCATTTTCGTTACATGAGTGTCCCCGAGAGAGCATCGGCACAGACAATGCTACTTCTGTTCTCGATCGGCATTCGTCAAGAGCAGGGCCGCGGACAGCGGCGCAGCGACAGCGGGTGGCGAGCTTCCAGTGGGGCGAAGGGGCACAACGAGAGGAACTTCATTAAACACTCCATTAAGTTTGGCTCAAATTAGGAAATTGACCAGACGGCGTGACGACCCTCCGCTCCGACCAACACATTAACGTCGTCGCTGCACTTTACACCTCCACAACTTGCTTTTCTTTTTACAGTGTGCTTACGTGCCTTATTTTTTCGTGTGCGTGACTGTGCAGGTGTCAGCCAACGAGGTCATTAACGGCGCTAACGAGGCTCGAGGTAATGTCAGTCTCCTGCCAGTGGGGCCCCGCCTGGTTTTTGTCCTTCCCCCTAAC
>NC_087162.1:9375000-9452500 GCF_035594125.1 Scylla paramamosain | reverse complement strand
TGGATGGATGAATGGATGGATGGATGGACAGATGGAATGATGGATGGATGGAAGGAAGGAAGGAAGAATGGGAGGAAGGATGGATAGAAAGATGGATGGATGGAAGGAAGGAAGGATGGGATGAATGAAAGAAGGATGGATTGATGGATGGATGGTTGGAAGGTAGGAAGGAAAGAAGGAAGGAAGAAAGGAATAGATGAAATATAAGAAAGGGAAGGTTATGAAAACAAAGAATGGAAAGATGGAATAATGGGTAAATAATGGATGAGGATAAACAGGACGTAGAACGATGAAATTTGAATATCTCATAATATTTTCTAATTATCCATTTACTTCTCTGTATAACAAAATTATGTCCCGTTTTCTAACAGATTACTGCATACTTATCGGTCATTGACACACCACTTCGTCCCACCACCTGTATTGTTTTACCTTCGAGAGAGCAGCAACAATATTTGCTTGTCACACACCTTACTGGAATGCTAATTTGATAACAACCAGCTATTCGTAAACAAACAATAGCGAGGAAAACGTCCATTGGAGTACACAAGACCTACCAAGCATGCAGAATAGTAGTAGTAGTAGTAGTAGTAGTAGTAGTAGTAGTAGTAGTAGTAGTAGTAGTAGTAGTAGTAGTAGTAGCAGTAGCAGTAGTTGTTGTTGCAGTAATAGTAGTAGTGGTAGTAGGAGCAACAGCAACAGTAGTAGTAGTAGTAGTAGTAGTAACAACAACAGTAATTTCATGCCTCTCATAATAATACTTTCCTCCTTTTAAAAGTACAGCGTGATACATAAATTTGAACAGCTGGAAGTGAGACGAAGCGATATCTGGGTCGGTGGTCCTGGGTGAAGCAGGTAAACAGGATTGGGGTGGCGCCAGTCTGAGAGAGGAAGGGAGGCGAGAGAGAGAGAGAGAAAAGAGGGTAGGGAAGGTTAAACTGAGTGCGGGAAGAAGGAGAGAGAGAGAGAGAGAGAGAGAGAGAGAGAGAGAGAGAGAGAGAGAGAGAGAGAGAGAGAGAGAGAGAGAGAGAGAGAGAGAGAGAGAGAATTAATTAAGAGAGAGAAATATAAAATAACCATTCTACACACACACACACACACACACACACACACACACACACACACACACACACACACACAGCACACCACCTATCTCCCTCATATGCTAATTACAATCTGGAGACTCGATAACTTGACACCAGATATTAAGTTTCGATAGTCTCACTGAATACAAATTTTGAAGCCACTCTTTCATTATTTCTCCCCAAGCACACGAAGCAAACACGCGTCCGGGCGCCCAAACATCTGTAGATTTCTAACTCCCTCACCTGAGAAGCATGACACAGGTGGCTTCGATTAATTAGCGACTGCCTTCCTTGTTAATTAGGTCTTGATTAGCGTTTGTGAGACTCGGTGTGTCTTTGTGGGGTGAGCAGAGCAGGTGGGCTTAGTGCACTAGAAGGCGATTCATTATATTAACTAGATCTCTCTCTCTCTCTCTCTCTCTCTCTCTCTCTCTCTCTCTCTCTCTCTCTCTCTCTCTCTCTCTCTCTCTCTCTCTCTCTCTCCCTAATAGCAATACTAATATTTTCTTGTTCACTGTCTCGTACGTTTGCAGACTTTTATCTTTATAGTCTTCGCACTTCACTCCCTCTGCATTGTATTCACTGGTTCTCAAGTTGGTTTTCAGATTTGGTACTTTGATTATCGTTCGTCTTGTATTTCATTTATCTGTTTCCATTGTACTGTGTCGTCTTTGCAGCAAACTTTCATGTCCATTTTTCTTTTTTCAACCCCTCCCTGTATGGCCTTGTTTATATCTTGTTTTCTTCTTGTTGCTTCTGTACTTTTCAACTCTATTCTTTGCTTTCAAACCCCCCATCTTTTTTTTTTTTTGCAGCATTCTTTGCTTTCCACCTCTACCATCCTTTCTTTCGTAATCCTCCCTTTTCTTGTAGCTCTTACTTTTCATTCTCTGTACCTTCCTTCCATCCTTAGTTTTCATTTTTTTTATCTTATTTTTTTCCTGTATACCATTATTTTCATCTCTAACCCGTTTATCTTCATCCTCTCTTCTTGTAGTCTTCTTATCTTTCTCTCTGTTTTCTTCCGTCAGCACCAGCCCCTACGCCTTTCCTCCATCATTTTTTCTTTCCTGTATCGTATTCTTCCTCATTCCTCTCCCACCCCTTTCTCTTCATCCTCTCGCCTTGTTTCCTTTTTTTTTTTTCACCTCTCCTCCTTCGTCAACGCCAGCCTCTGTGTCTTCCCTCCATCTCTAGTCTTCATCCTTACTTTTTTTTTTTTTATTCCTGTATCGTATTCTTCCCCATCCCTCTCTCACCCCTTTCTCTTCATCCTCTCTTTTCTTGTATTTTTTTTTTTTTTCACCTCCTCCATCAGCGCCAGTCTCTTATGGTTCTCTTAGGCTGAGCGTTTTGGGTGTTTGTTGCAAATATCAGGTTCGTTAAGTGCGAGGCGGACGGACTATTTATTTATGCTGGGTATCCATTTGGCGCCTTGACTCCATTCATTAGCACACCACAGCTCCTTATTCCGCGAGGCAGGGCAGCTGACGCATACAAGTTGCAACATCTTCTAAAGCTTGTTGTGCTGAATTAATCGACTTAATTTGCATGATGTTCTAAATACTCCGCCGGGGAACAAGTTTTACCTCCGTCCGGAGAATATTTTCGGTCTTGTACAAACTTTCATGCGACCTCGTGTCTCCAGCAAGCTCCAGGAGAGAGAGAGAGAGAGAGAGAGAGAGAGAGAGAGAGAGAGAGAGAGAGGAGAGAGAGAGAGAGAGAGAGAGAGAGAGAGAGAGAGAGAGAGAGAATGAGAAAGCAGGGAGGAAAGACAGTATATGAGTTAATATTTTTTTTTCGTAATTAAGTTTATGGTACCTCTTGACAGTGGGTTTAGAGAATATGGTACCTCTTGACAGTGGGTTTAGAGAAGGGGAGTGAGGTGGAGTGTGTGTATGTGTTAGGGGTGAAACAAGACCTCGATGTCAAAACAAAGCCTTGATTAATGGCTCGCCGCTCCGTGAAGCAAGTGTTTATTGTTTCGTGGTTCTGTTTTCGACCTGCGCAAACTCACTTTCCCTTGCCGCTGCTGTCCTTCCATATGGAGCATTCCTCTGCTATCTGATGCATTTCTCATTCTATCTACTATCAGACTTTCTTCCTTTGATAATTAAGTGGATGATTGATTCCTCCTTCACGATCACTCCTCCCTTGCCACTGTCCCTTCACGGTGCACTTTCCTCCATCTGACGCATTTATCATTCCATTTACGACTGTTCTCTTGCCTTTACAATTAGCCCAATGATCTAATCCCCTACCATGACCAGATGCGTCACGACCCTCTTAATCCTTCCCTTTCTTTTGTCTTGTTTGTCGTCAGTCTCAGTGTCTCAGTGTCTGAAGTCAGTGTGTGAGCTGAGTACTGATGCCGGTATACTTAAACTCTTTACTTTGGAGATTGGTTAAAATTGCTCTCATCATACATTTCCTCGCGGCGTCACCTCCAGCAGGCATCTCCTTCGTGAAAGGTTTTGCCTCAAATAATTTACCAAGCCATTAAGGAGCGGAGAAGATATGCTATTTTTGATCAATCTCGACGGTAGTGCAAGCAAAACAACTGAAAATAAGTATTTATCTATATTTTCACGACCAACCTATATGATTTCACTACAAGACACGTCCCTTCCACTCATCTGTCTATCAGCTGCCCTTCTGTTTTAGGCGGCATAAAGAAAAGACATCTCATCCCTCCATCACCACATCTAACGGCACATTATACAAACACGCATTCACTAACACAAAACCAAACATTTACTTCATACAAGAACTACCTTGCTACACATCATGATCAATATCACCACCACCACCACCACCACCACTGCCAGCAACAGAGCGACCCCAATCACCACTATCAACACTATCACCACTATCACTCTACGGGCACATTTACGCCATCTGATCCCACTGACAAATAACAATGACGGATCGGCACTAACTACACCTGTAATGCGAGACCTTAAGCGGGAATGACCTACGCAAATACCACGGCAGCGCAGAAGGCAGGCCGGGGATAGAGATGGAGGAGAAGGTTGAGGGCCTGTAACTCACCCGCTGATGGATGCGGGGCCGGACAGCGGAGTCATTAGCCAGATGGATGACCGGGAGGATGATTGGCCGTGTGATTTAAGGGTTACATGGGAGTGCACGGGTACGGTCTCGAGTCCGGATGGGTGGAGGTCCTGCTGCCGATGCGAAACGAAAAATCAGGGTCTTTATCGCCGCGACACTCGAGGATTTGAGGTCAAGGTTTTAATTCCTCTGTTTGATGCGATGTTGTTTTCTTTTATCTGTATTTAGAAAGCTCTTAGCATATTTTTTTTTTTTTTTTGTATAATGAAAAATCGGGGTCTTTAATAGCAAGACGTTTAAGGATTTGAGGCCAAAATTTTAATACTTCAGGCTTGATTCGATACGATTTTCTTTGGTTTATATTCAGAAAAGATCTTTAAATATTTTTTTTTTACCTGTAGCTATGAAGGTCTTAATGTAGTTTGTATGCATGCTTTAAAAGGTCTCAGCGTGTTTTACAGTGATTCTTATAAGATTTGATGCAGTTCTGTTATATGCATCTTTATAAGTCTGAACGTAATCATTATATAAAGGTATCTATGCTATTTTGTTCAGATGTATTAATAGAGTTCGCGACACAGTTTTTATATGTATCTCTAAACATGATCAGTGTAATAGAGGAGAAAATATGAATGCATTAATATAACATTCGTATATCCTCACATAAAACGAATTAAGTCTGGAATAGTTGAATATAATATGAAGAAATAATCTTATAATCTATAACTCTTTAGACGAGACAACATCAACGCTCACGAAAGAAGTTTATAATATCAGACAAATGACGCAAATTTCTCTTATAAAACATCTCCTACATTTTATGGCGAGAAATACTGGTCAAATTTCACAATGTCTAAAATCATATTGCACAAATCATACTCTGCGAATTACATTTTTTAATCACATTCAAACATTTCATCACGCGGAACAAAAGTATTTCCACATTAATTTTCATCGCGAAGGAGAGACAGATGATCAAGTTTCACAGTTTCTAAAATTATTGTACCCCACCTGGTGTCTTTATAAAGAATGAAATTTGATGGCTGTTCCCCTCCCTGAGCAACTGTCTGATTGTTTAGTTTGTATAAGATGTCTGGGCCTTGCTTCTGCCCCGTGTGTGTGTGTGTGTGTGTGTGTGTGTGTGTGTGTGTTTGTGTGTGTTGGGTGTCCGTACATATAGCCCCGTATATTTCGGTTCCTGTGTAGGTGTGGCCTCTTTTTCTGTCCGTGTTTATCTCAAGGGAGCGTCAGTCCCCCTGCCTTCCCCCATCATTTTCCTTCACTCCCTCTGGGAAAGCCACCACCCACCCTTCACCTCCAACCGCCTCTTCGCAGATCACTGTCACTTGCAATTTTCTCCTCCTGCTTCTACTCTTCCTCCCTTTTCTCTCAGTTTACTCTTCATCTTCCCTTCGTTTTCTCTTTCTCCCTTCCCCTCTCTCTTTCCTTATTATAAATCATTATTCTCGTTATTACCTTTTCATTATTAGGAGAATGGAGACGATAAGATTGAACCTACTTTTTTCTTTTCCTTTTGTTTCTCTCTCTCTCTCTCTCTCTCTCTCTCTCTCTCTCTCTCTCTCTCTCTCTCTCTCTCTCTCTCTCTCTCTCTCTCTCTCTCTCTCTCTCTCTCTCTCTCTCACCCACTTTTCTTCACCTCTCGCACATCGCTATTTTTCATTACCTGTAATTCCTCGCATTCCTTTTTTATTATGTTCATTACATCATGAACACAAAAAATGAATTACACACTAATTACTACCGATGAGGCGTTGCTATTAGGCGAGTGTCTTTTTATGGAGCCTTGTGATTGGCAGGGCTCGCCGCGTCTATTTCGGTAATGACTGGTATCTCTAAGGTATGTTTTAGCGACGAGCACAACTTGTACTGACGAAGGCAACACCGCCACTCGGCCAGCAGGTTCAGGAAGAGTACTGGCTTCATTAGTTGTTCACCTCAAGATTGCTGCTGCGAGTTTCCTCTTCAGGATGTTTTTTATTTCTTCTCTCTCCTTTTTTTTAATGTTCGCCTCAGTAGAAGAGAATTCATTGCGAATGACTGATTGCATTTGTCAGTAAGGGGTGATACTTTATTCTTAATTTCTATATGTAAGGAAGAGTTGACTAACTATGAAACCAAGAAATGAAGAAAGAACTCTCTTCATTGGCTGTTATTCCTTTAAATGTTTGTCAGATAGAAAAATCCATGAGATTGATTGATTGCACTTGTGTCTGTAAGAAATTATGCTTCTTTTCTTATTTTTGACGTACGAAGACGGAGTGTCAAGAGCAGTAAAACCAAGAAATAGAAAAGCCTCTTTATTGGCTGCTATTTCTTTAAATATTCCCTCGATACAAGAAAAATCTTAATGACCCACTGATTACACTTGTGTTAGTAAGAAATTTTACTATTTTCTTATTTTTCATCGTAAAGGAGACAATATCTACAAAACCCAGAAATAAATAAATGAAAAAAACTCGCTTCATTGATTGCTACACCTAATTGTACCCATAAATAATGCAGGGAGTAAAAAGTCTTCTCAGTTTCAATATTTCAATGAGGCAGTACTGTAAAGAAGTGACTTGCCTGCTCCCTGCCACTTAGTGTCTCCCCATCCGCCAGCCCCTCTCCCGTCCTCTCCCTGCCCGTGTATTCTGTCTGGATCTGGCCGCACTAATGGGTGCTGAAGTATGCAGGTAATGAGCTGATGATGATTACTGGTGGTTGGGAAAGTAAAGTAATTAGGAAGATGATGAAGGAGGAGGAGGAGGAGGAGGAGGAGGAGGAGGAGGAGGAGGAGGAGGAGGAGGAGGAGGAGGAGGAGGAGGAGAAGGGGAGAGGCTGAGGAGGAGGAGGGGGTGGGAGGAGGAGGCAAACAATGACTCCACGTGCAGTTGTCTGTAATATTTCAACACTTAAGCTCACTCCTCCAAGTAATTACGCATTAACATAAAATATGAAGGCAACGGATATCTAAATAGAAATATGCACATCTCCACAAAGAAAATTTAATAACTAATTTGTATATTAATTCCCTATGCTCTTACTCAGCTTACATCTGATAGGGGAACAGCTGCTCTTGCTTAAAATATATGTAACGGGACTAGCTGTTTATTTCATTTATTTTATTTATTTTATCTATTTTCATCCTCTCTCCTGCATGGTAAGTCAACGTGCCACGCCCCTGATCCCAAGAGTCCTGAGCCCTGCGCCGCCCCACAGTGCCATCTGACAGGCACCGGCCACACGTCACCCGCGCCTGTCTCCTCTGTCATTGAAAGGAATGCTCAGGGAATTAATGTCTCGCCTTACAAGTTTTCACGAAATTGATATTAATGTTGAAGATGGCGAGGAGGAGGACCAGGGAAAGAATGAGGTGCAGGAGAGAGCGACGCCAGTGATTATTATTTTCTTATAAGGTGATGCTGTCATGGCGCGCAATGTTAATTAGTATCAAGCACATTCATCCTGCAGTGCTTCCAGTCCTGTAAAATTTCACTCACGCTGACAATTCGTACCAGGAACTGAAGATGAATAGGCAGCGAGTACTGAGTCTTGGTCTTGGTGGTGGTTGTGGTGGTGGATGAAGGGGTGGAGGTGTAGGGGGGGTGAGGGGCGTGATGAGTTTGTTTTTTGGTAGTGTGGTGGTGGTGGTGGTGGTGGAGGTGGTGGTGGTGGTGGATCACAAAGAGGGATGCCGTCATCTTAATGCTTTATGGTAAAAACAAGTATAGCTGGAGGGTGCACTAAATTACTTCTCCTCTGCCACGGGACTGAGCTCCGTTCCCTTGGGTAAGGAGTCCCACGCATGACTCGATACTCAGAATCGCTTGCATTATTCGTGTTTTGGTGTTTACGCTGAAATTTGCCAATAAGATGTAGAGTTCAGAAGGATGAATGATGAATTATGGCTTGTAGTTTTAACGATTTACTCAGATTATTTCGTTTCATGTTGCATTTCGCGGCGTTTAATAAAGTACTTAATCTAATCTAATCTAATATGTGCATGTACTTCGGTTTAGACCGTTAGTGAAGCACCATAGCTCTTCACTGAGGCACCCCATATACATCTATTATGAATCTCTCACTTGAGTATATGGAGGTATTTCAGTTGTAACATACAGCGCCTTACTAACATAGTGCCTTAGCAGCATTCATTGTCTTACTTGCACATAAAAATCTCCTAAAGACACCGAAACGAAACTCTCCCCGTCAATATCAGTGCCGGTGCCACTTAAAATGTCTCCAGCCGCAACAGTACCGCATAAGTACGTGTGGCCCGGGAGTGCCAGCCTGCCTCCCGCGTGCCCGGTGACATGACACCACCGCCGCTGCCTGTGACCCTTAGCACTGGGTACTCTATACAGGACTTCCACCATCCTATACTTACTATTTGTATATAAAACCTCACATAAATCGCGAATACAAACGCTAAGCGAAAGAGAAACTAACGCACTAAACTTGCAGACTTTCTAAACACCGCCAGTGCTATAGAAGCGTGCCGCCATCCACCAGGTTGCTATAGAAACCAACTTATATATACTAGCTACCAGCAGTGCCGCGAGTCCAACAGTACCGGAGTGTGGGCCTTCACCTTGCGCCAGTGAAAAGCGTCCCAGGGGGCGGCCTCCACACATCACACAAGGCGCCGGCTCCACTCCGCGTCTCCATTCCGTATTCATGGATTCGGTGAGCGGCAGAGATTCGGTGATTGTGTGATTGTTGTGACTCTGGAGAGGTTCCCCTTGATGGCAGAAGCTTGGCGGAAGAAGATGTGACTTATTGAATTATTTATCTTTCTTGTCTAGGCGTTCCTTTGCCCTCGTAAATGTGTCAAGCTCCTTTCGCGACGTCTTTCTCTGCGGGTCCTCGTGATTGAGAATTGTTCTGTTCTCAGTCCCTCCGCTGCCCCGCCTACGAGGAGCCTCATATATACTGTCGTGTTGTGTGAGCGAATGAGGGAGAAAGAAGATCTCCAGACGAGACAAATTTTCTCCTCTGATTTTCTCTATAACAATCCCTTGAGGCTTCTGTCGGCCTTCCCTCCTCCCTACATCTTCTTTCTCTCTCATTCTCCCCCCCCCCTTTAGTATTTCTTCCCCTCGATACCTCCGGATTCCTCCTCCCTCCCCTTCATCTCCCATAGCTGTGCGTCCAAGCTGAAAAAATCAATTAACAAGTAAACCTTCTCAGCTCTTCGCGAGTGACTTAGGCTGGAAATCAATACTAAAGTTTCCTCTTACGCCGTCAGTTCCCTTGCGTCCGACAGCCAGCGTTGTGTCCTTCGCCTGTTATTGTCGGCGGCCTGACAGCTTGTTCTAATGGCTGACAGCTGATATTCGGCCCAAACTTTTGCTCCTGCTCCATTTCAAATAGCTTTTCATCCATCACAACTTTGTTAATATGCTCTTTGATATCCAGTAGCAACATGCTTTGGGAATCTAAATGCGGAGGGACTAGACTGTATATTTCTGATACTATTGCATTGTTTGGACGCACACTGAGGCACATATTTTGTAGGCATAAGATTTATTCGTGGATTTTGCAAGGAATTTTTTTAATATAACACGTGATTCTTGCTAACATGCTTAGAAAGTGCATTAGAAAAAAATATTCACTGATTCATCTCTCTCTTTCTCTCTCTCTCTCTCTCTCTCTCTCTCTCTCTCTCTCTCTCTCTCTCTCTCTCTCTCTCTCTCTCTCTCTCTCTCTCTCTCTCTCTCTCTCTCTCTCACAGCAGGAGGCGTAATATCACCAGCACTTCCCGTCGTGCACCAAAACACCACTTTCCAAACACTACCACAGCCACTCCTCCTCACACACTGATGGTAACGATTCCATTCTGGCCACAAACCTAATCTTCAAAAGTAGCCACGTCACCGCAGAACAACCCACCACCACCACCACCACCACCACCACCACTACAGCAACATCCATCAACATTACCACCACCACCATCGCTGCCACCGCCACGCCAAAGCTCATCTTCCATCAGCAACAAACTAAGTTTTGTTCATTTCTTTACTTTTTTCTTTTTTTATTCACATTCAACCATGACTATTTTTTTTTCACACCTGTGTGGTTGTTAGCTAGTTGTGTGAACGAGTGAATGAGCGAGACTTGTGTGAGGCATGAATACGTGTATGAGTGAACGAGCTAGGCTTCAGTCATAAGTGTTAAGTTGAAGTGCGCGGCCTGGCGCCGGGAGATCACCTACCTCCAGCCTTCTGTTCACACCTTCTGTGAATAAACACCTGCACTGTTACCTGCGTTTCCTGTGCCCCTGCTGGTCAAGAGTCGAACATGGCGCAGTGAGTAGGATCAGGACAAGGCTGCAGTGGGTACGGCGCAGAATGGAGAAGCAGTTGGAGGCGCTGGCTGCCCTGCTAGCGCGACAGTCGGAGCAGAGTCAGGCTCTGCTAGCGCGACAGTCGGAGCAGAGTCAGGCTCGCGAGGAGCGTTTAACCCAGCTGCTGGAGAGAGTGGGGACACAAGCTCCCAGTCGCACCACGGCGAGCAATGAAGGCGAAACCACAGCCCGCAGCACGTCTACCCAGGGCGCGAGGTTCCCGACGTCCGCCACCATCATTCCTCACTTAACGGCGTCAGCATCTTTACGTGAGTTCGACACGTGGCGCCATAAGTTTGAAGGATACGTAACCCTCGCCAGGATAGACTGTCTCTCCCTGGCTGAGCAGAGGGCGGCACTCGCTGCTGTCCTAGACGACGAGTGGACCCGTACACTTCGCTACGGGATAAGCTTACCGAGAGACGCGGAGTTAAGAACCATCCTCGATGCAATGTGTGAGTACCTGCGAAGCCAGCGCAACATCATCATGGATAGAAGAGACTTCTACTCCCGCGTGCAAGAAACGCAAGAAGGTTTTGACGACTTTTTATGTGCTGTAAAGGAAATCGCCAATTTCTGTGACTTTTGCGACCAGTGCATAAACCATCAGCTGCGTGACAGAATTGTCGTTGGGACACGAGACGAAGTGGCTCTGAAACGCATGCTGGAAAACAAGAAACTCACCCTTGAAAACGCCATAGATATTTGCAGAGCATCAGAGAGCGCTAACCAGTGTAGTGCAGTACTAAGGGGCGGCTCTCACTCTTCGAGCCATGGTGTGAACGCTGTCTCGAACTACAGGAAGGGCAGTTTCGGGGGCTCAAGCCCCACGGGCTGTTATCGTTGTGGCAAAGATTGTCGCAGTGACAAAAGGGGATGCCAGGCAATAGATAAAGTGTGTCGTAACTGCGGGAAAAGAGGGCATTTTGCGAGTGTATGTCAGCAGACAGTGAGGAAACGACGAGGAGCTTCGAGGAGTTCCTCAACTGTCTCTCCTCATCGCGGTGCAGGCCCGAGGCGGGGAGCCAGTGCCAGTGTATACCAGCTCTTATCAGGCGTATACACAAAGACGGTGACGGCACGACCTGCGCCCCAGGTGCTCATTACCGCCACACATCCCGCTGGAAGAGACAAGATTACGTGGACTCCTGACTCTGGGGCCGAAACGACCGTTATTGGCCTCGACACGGCAACACTCCTTGGAATCCCGCCCTCCAGCTTGGCGCCCGCTGATGGTGATGGACTTTATGCTGCCGGTAATCACCCCCTCACCTGTGTAGGAACTTTCTCGTCGCACTTGCAACTGGGCGACAGGGAAGCTGAGACTGTTGTGAGCGTGGTGAAGGAGGTGAAGGGGGCGCTGCTTAGCTGGTACGATTCCATCGCTCTCGGAATCCTCCCCGAGGATTTTCCGGCTCAAATCCGACCGCTACGCAGGGAAGAACAGCACACCGGCAACAGCTCCATCAAGTACCCGACCGCCTCGCAGCCACCTCTCTCTACGCCCACAGAAGTGATCAGCTGGCCTCATTCCTACGACCCAACGCCACAGCAGCGTGCGGGGCACGCTGCTGCTGTGATCAAGGCCTTTCCCAGCGTCTTCGAAGCAAAGGAAGGTTTACGTGCAATGGCTGGTGGATCCATGGCCATCGAGTTGACAGATCACTGTGTGCCCGACGCCCTCTCACGTGCTCCAGTACAGGACCCAGTGGAGGAAGAGGATGCTGCTACTTCTGGTGACCTCGACCCTCTCCACTCAGCGGTCATCTCAGCGTTATCTGCCACCAATGAGGACGGCGTCCGCTTAGCACCACTCCAGGATCAGACTGTGGAAATGGTACGTGCCGCAGCAGCAAGAGACGGGGAGTACTGCTTGCTCAAGAACGTCATCATCGAGGGCTTCCCTGATCATTGCCACGACCTCGATCACCGCTTGCGTACGTACTGGCCGGTGCGCAGTCTGCTGGCCGTAGACGACGACCTGGTGGTTTACGGGCCGAGGCTTCTTATTCCTCACAGCCTCCGCCGAGAAACACTAGAGCAGCGGTCGCGTGATGTGGCGTAATAGAAGACACCTACGCCCACACAGACCTCTTGCTCCCCTTCCTGTCGAGCAGCACACCGCTCATGGCGGTGCAGCGCTTCAGCATCAGGGTCACGAGGAACACCACCATCCCGGCAGCCCGGAGCATCAGGGTAACGGGGTACACCGTGGCCGAGAGCAACCAGAGCGTCGAAGCAGCCGACAGCGTAGGGAGCCGAGACGACTGCAGGTGCGGTGGCACCGTAGCACCTACGATTAGTCGTACGTGTTCATTGTACGCTGTGTTTGTTTTGTGTATATGTACCGTGTTTTCTGTACTTCAATCATTGTAACTTTGTTTCATGTGTTACGGTAGCCATAACAAAGATAAGGAATCTTCCTTATGTCTCGGGGAGGTGTGTGGTTGTTAGCTAGTTGTGTGAACGAGTGAATGAGCGAGACTTGTGTGAGGCATGAATACGTGTATGAGTGAACGAGCTAGGCTTCAGTCATAAGTGTTAAGTTGAAGTGCGCGGCCTGGCGCCGGGAGATCACCTACCTCCAGCCTTCTGTTCACACCTTCTGTGAATAAACACCTGCACTGTTACCTGCGTTTCCTGTGCCCCTGCTGGTCAAGAGTCGAACAACACCTGTCTACACACCAATGCCCAATGTTTCACTGTAAATAGCCCAACCCGGACTCTCTCTCTCTCTCTCTCTCTCTCTCTCTGCTAACTATCGTGAGGAAGCAGAGACGAAAAGAGGGAAGTGCCAGCCAGTGCCACCCAGTGCCAACCAGTGCCATGGGGGTGTCAGCTTGTCGTTGGAGAAAGATGGCACCCGTCTGGGGTCATTACCTGAGACGAGGGTTGTGTTACCGTGGTCTGCCTGGTCTGGCTCGTCTGCCACACCTGTACACGCCTTCTTTCCCTCCCTCCCTTCACCCACGTCCTCCTACAGCCCTTGATTTGTCACTTGTCACTCATTAACATTTTTTTTTTTTTTTTTGCATGAAAATTTTAGTCTTCGTGTAACAGGAGCACTCCAAGGTGTGTGCCTGTTGGAATTGTTTTCGCTTTTTTCTTTTAGTTTTCGTGTGTAATTTTGTGAGGCACTCTCCACAAGCAGGTTTTTTTTTTTCTCTCTCTCTCTCCCTTTCTCAGCTCTAACTAAAAGGAAGTAACACTTCCTTCTTTTTATCTTCGTGTAACTGGGGCACTGAGTGATGGTCATATGTGCCTGGGGGAGTTATTCTGGCATTTTTTCTTTAATTTTCATGTGTAATCTTGTGATGAACTCTATACAAGCAGGTTATGTTCTCCCGGGTCCCACTCAGAGAAAGCGGCGGAGAGGACATGCAACAAACAGCGTATAAAGACTCGCTGTGTGCGTCAGGACGGGATGCATTGTGTGTTATTTCACTTTCCCTTTGTTGGTGTTTATTTTTGCCGTGTCCAATATGTTCTGTGACAGGAAAATGCACCAAACTCCCGCCAGTCTGCCCTCGCCCTCTCCCTCCCTTTTATAAATCACTCCAGCCGGGGTATTAAAAAACATAACTCGTTTGCTCTGGTTCCCATATCAATTTGCATTGCAAATTTCATCACAGTATGTCTAAAGGCAGTAAAACACATCCAGGGGGAGAGCAAACACACTCGCACAAAGAAAAATACGCACATTCAAGCAAAAGCAAAATTATACGTACATTAAAAAAGTACAAATTATATTTCATAGAAGATAATGTTTTAAATTATAGAGAATTTCATCGTGCACTCAGACCAAAAAGTAAACAAAATAAGTAAACCAGAAAAGGACTCAAGAAAAATCAGAAATATCCATAAAATACTAATACACAAATACCTAATGATACAATATACTACACTGCAACTTTATTATATTGTATCATTAGGTATCATTGTATTTATTATTGTACATTTCATTTATGTTGATCTGTCTTTTTCTTTTTTTTCATACAAATCCTCCCTGACAGCTTCCAGTTCCAAAGCATTCCCTCAGTTCTTGTCTCGCTTAAAAACAATTGTATTAACTGAATCAACAACACTGCAGTGTATATATATTTTTCAATAAAGCCCGTTTTCCCAGAGTTATATGTCCCACGTAGTTCTTTCCGTGTTTTTTTTTTTCTTTATTTGTTTCACTCCATGTCGGTCTGTTTTTTTTTTTTTTTTTCCTGTCGCTAAGTCCCTCCTTCCTTCCTTCCTTCCCTTGCTCCCTTCCCTTTCCTCTTAGTCGATACTCTGAGCAAAAATCACTGTCTCCCTCTGTCTCTCCTTCTCCCCTCCTTTCCTCCTAAGCCTCCTCTTCTTTTCAATATTACCTTATAATCCCTCCGTCCCTTCGTCCCTCCTCTCTCTCTCTCTCTCTCTCTCTCTCTCTCTCTCTCTCTCTCTCTCTCTCTCTCTCTCTCTCTCTCTCTCTCTCTCTGATTTCATTTTCTTACTCTTTTCTTACCAAAACACCTATTTTGTTTTTTCTCCTCCTTCTCCTTCTCCTCCTTCTCCTCCTCCTCCTCTTCCTCCTCCCCCTTTCTTGTCAAGAGACCTCCTTCCCCCTCAGAGTGACAGAACACGAAGGAAACACCCTCCCCTTTCTTCCCCTCTAATTATGCTTCCCCTTTCTCTTCTCCCCTCCTCACCCTCTCTCCCTCTCTCTCATCCTCCTTTTCTGACTACCCACCACCTCTCCTCCCATTCTCTCCCCTTTCTTCTTCGTTCTCTTGTTCTCATTTTTCCCCTTTTGTTTCCAATTATTCCTCGCTCCGTCTCCTTCCTCGTGTATCTTTTGTTTCCCCTTTGACATTTTTTATCCCTGCCTCTCTCTCTCTCTCTCTCTCTCTCTCTCTCTCTCTCTCTCTCTCTCTCTCTCTCTCTCTCTCTCTCTCTCTCTCTCTCTCTCTTTTTATTTTAGTTTTTGTTTCAGTCGTACGTTGTTACTTCATCATTTTTATTCCCCCCATTTTATTATCTGCAAAATTTCTCTTCTTTCTCTCTTTTCCTCTTTCCTCTCAACATTTTATTCCTTGACACAATATTAAAGTTTAACCTCTCTCTCTCTCTCTCTCTCTCTCTCTCTCTCTCTCTCTCTCTCTCTCTCTCTCTCTCTCTCTCTGAGTTATGGCTTGAGATGTAGGAGGCGTGAGGTGGCGGGAGGAAATACAGTAGGTAACGAGGAGAGACAAACAGGAGACATAAGTAGAAGGGAGAGTGACGAGGGAAGAGAGAGAGAGAGAGAGAGAGAGAGAGAGAGAGAGAGAGAGAGAGAGAGAGAGAGAGAGAGAGAGAGAGAGAGAGAGAGAGAGAGAGGGAATCGCATCTTAGCAGGAAGTCGCTCCACCTCAACCGGAAACGCTACTATACACTGCCTAGATGTCGCGTGGCTTTTCCTCCTCCTCCTCCTCCTCCTCCTCCTCCTCCTCCTCCTCCTCCTTCTCTTTCTCCTCCTCCTCCTCATCTCATCTGCCGGCCCGTCTCGTGGCTGACACATGGGAGTTGGTTTATATAATACGTCAGGGTGGCAGCAGACGCATGTTGTCCCAATTTATACTTGTCTCGTGTGTTCTTTCATAATAATATCCTCATGTCAACAGCAAGGAAGAGAGAGAGAGAGAGAGAGAGAGAGAGAGAGAGAGAGAGAGAGAGAGAGAGAGAGAGAGAGAGAGAGAGAGTGTGTGGTTAAGTGTGTAATCCTAAAATAAATCATCTAAACTAATACTATTTGTCTGTTTGTCTGTGTGTCTGTTTATCTGTCTGTTACGTAACTCATCCCGCTGTGATCTTCAAACTCCTCTCTCTCTCTCCCTCTCCCTCTCTCTCTCTCTCTCTCTCTCTCTCTCTCTCTCTCTCTCTCTCTCTCTCTCTCTCTCAGTCCCAGAGCTGATGTAGGACGTGTCAGAGGAACAACAACAAAAAATCAAAGGAAAATAGCTGATGTTTTTTAACGTGCCCCCACGAGAGGGAGTGTCTGGGGAAGTCATGTTAAGCCCACGTGTTTTGGTGGCCTTTGAGATTCAGATCCGACACGTGACTACAGGCAGCGTGTGAAGCAGAAAGGTCAATGAAGGTTAGTGTTTTTTTTATATATATTCTTTTATGCATGAATTAAAAGAGACTGGAATTGGAAGTGATGGACTGGTCTCTAAGTGTTTTGTTATAGATTTTAAGAGGAGTAAGAATAAGAAGATGAGGAAGAAGAAGAAGAAGAAGAAGAAGAAGAAGAAGAAGAAGAAAGAAGAAGACAAAGACAAAGACAAAGACAAAGACAAAGACGAAGACGAAGAAGAAGAAGACGGCGACGACGACAACAACGGCAAAGAAGAAGAAGAAGAAGAAGATAGAAGAAGAAGAAGAGGGCGGCAACAACGACAACGACAAAGAAAAAGAACAAGAACAAGAACAAAATGACAACGACGATAACAACGAATACAACAACAATACAACAATGACGACGACGACAACGACGACAAAAAAAATAACAACAACAACAACAACAACAACAACATGAAGAAGCAGCAGCAACAAGTCAGATACCCGAAACCCGCTGACCTCGTGCCCTTGTGACCCTGCCCAGTCATCCCCCTCCCCTCCCTTACCTTCCCTTTCCCCTCCTCTCTCCGGCCTGTCCTTACCACGCGTCCTCTCACCTTCCCTTGACCTCACGAATTAAGATTGACTCCTTCCAATAAATCCAAATTTTCTTATCAGATCCGAGAGTATAAAAAAGGATAAGGCTGAAGACGAGAGAGAGAGGGAAGGATGAGGAGGGAGAGAAGGATGAGGACGAAGGGAAGAGAGTGAGGAATGCGGTGGGGGAGGAAGGAAAGACTAGAGTAACGGCGTGAAAGGAAGGAAATTGTTAGGGCAAGGGAGAAGGGGAATGAGTGTAGTATGCAAGTTTTTATTTTTATAACTAATATCTTATCCACTTGTGGCATTTGTGTGTGTAATTTGAGAGAGAGAGAGAGAGAGAGAGAGAGAGAGAGAGAGAGAGAGAGAGAGAGAGAGAGAGAGAGAGAGGGGGGGGGGATAAGGAGTGCCACAAAGATAGACAAATGGAGAAAGACATTGACTGACTATCACACACTTTATGGCCATCTCTCACTTCTTCCTCCTTTCCCTCTTCTTCTCACACTTCTTCCTTCCTTTCCCCTCCTTCTCGCACTTCTTCCCTCCTTCCCTCTCCTCCTCGCACCTCCTTCTTCCTTCCCTTTACCCCTAAGCGTCGCCAGGACATGCCGGAAGTGGTAGGTGTGTGAGTGACCGCCGCCGCCACCACACCGACCGCGGCAGAAACTCGCCTTAAGTACACGCCTCGCACGGGGTTCACTGACTCACTCCACTTACTCAGCCATCATGAATACGATCCGCCGTGACTCAACATTATCCGGCTCTCTCTCGTGTATGCTCTACTCCTTATCGACTTATGTTTTTACTGTTTTTATTTTGCTTTTTTTTTTCTTTGGTTTTGTTCGTGACATTCTATCCGTTGCATGACTGACTGACTGACACTGACTCACTCCAACAGAAAGTCTCCTGTGGAAGGTGGAATTTCAGTGTCTCCCTAGGTCCTGGGTTTGCATTCTCTCTCTCTCTCTCTCTCTCTCTCTCTCTCTCTCTCTCTCTCTCTCTCTCTCTCTCTCTGCCCCTCCCTTTCCCCCCTGCATGAGTCTATGCTCCCATAATCCCTTACTAATGCTTTATAATCCGCAACTTTCACAAAAGCAATCAATTCTCAGGCAATTTCGTCCAATTGGTTTCCTGCGATTATTCACGGTGTTTTGTATTCCCGAAATCTATTGTGAGTCTCTTATTTACAGCCGTCATGATGCGACTGTTTTATTCATCCGCTCGCTGCCCATAGACACGGTGCCCTTTTAGCCTCACTTTGTTTAGTGCATACAGTATTTCCACGGCATCGCATATTCGTACATTTCCCTCTTTGCAAAATTAATATTCAAAATGCGGTGCGTCCTTTTAGTTTCACGTGAATCTTTCCTCTCTCGCAGTGCACCGTTGTCCAAACTTTTGTTGCTCTTTTAGCTTTACTTTGGTCAGTGCATACATCGCGCCAACACAGGATATGTCACTTTCCGCCTTTGCAATATTCACATTCAAGCGCACAGTCCTTCACCTCCCATGTCACGATTTCCTCTTGCATGTATTTTTCCCTTATGACGTTTCCTTTTTCTCCTGCTCCCTTCTTCCGAGAAAGACAGCGCAAGACAATTCAAATACATGTTGCTTTTACTTTTATGTCACGCCCTCGTGTGATGATTTACATGTGCTTTTCCTTTTAATGTTTCCTGTTCCTCTTCTCCCTTCGTTCCTCTCTCTTTCAGACAATGCAGGAAAGTCCAAATGCCTTCATCTTTTTATATGTCACGTTTGCAGCCCATTTTCGTTTGTCATTTACATGTATAATCCTCGGAAATCCTCCTTTTCTCTCTCTACCATTTCTTCATCCCTTCCCTCCACTCACAAGCAACACAGGAAGCTCACAGGTCACTTTCTCGTGTGTGAATCCCATCACTAGCACGTGGAGGTGAGAGGCCGAGTGTCGGAGCTCCAGATGGCAAACCCCCAGCGCAGGAAATCACCACCCGGGGCAGGACAGAAGGAGAAAAAGGTGCTAATACTCCTAATTACTTTCCGGATACGCGAATACCTAATATTTCCCTCAGGGCTTGACTGCGTGTGTGTGTGTTTGATGTCTTTGGGGGTCAGGAATGCATATTTGAGTCTTGGGGTGCTAATGACAAGTGTTGGTGGAAATGCATGGTCTTAGTGAGGCATAACTCTCGCCTAGAAATGACGGGAGTGGGTGGCGAGGAGTGGAGAGAGAGGGAGTGAAGGGAATGAGGTGACGCGGCGTGGTGTTCAGGGGGCGCTCGGCCACATCCTGAACACGGGCGAGAGGAAATTGACTGGAGCCTAAGTGTTGTTGGGGACCGTGTAGGAATTCACTGGGTGATATTTATGAAGGGATGTAGAGTGGGGGAGGGCTTGTGTGTGTGTGTGTGTGTGTGTGTGTGTGTGTGTGTGTGTGTGTGTGTGTGTGTGTGTGTGTGTGTGTGTGTGTGTGTGTGTGTGTGTGTGTGTGTGTGTGTGGGTGGGTGGGTGTGGATAGGTGGGTGCCTGAGTGTAAGGCGTTATTTTCATGATGAAAGAAGTGAATAATGAAAGGAAAGAATGCATGAGGAAAGAGAAAACTGGCAGGAGGAACAGTAAAAGACTGAGGACACGAGAGGTAAAATGTGAAAGAGCGAGGGGAGGGAAACAATAATAGAAAATCGAGGTAAAACTTAGAATACTGATAAAAGAAAAAGTCACGAATACAGCTGGTAATAAATGAATGTTCCATCGTTAATTACTAGCGAACAGTTTTTCTTTACTCGCTGAAAACTGGAATTGAAGAATATTCCTTAAAAATCTCCGGCTTACCCTGCTTCTCCTCCCCCATCTCCTCCTCCTCCTCCTCCTCCTCCTCTTCCTCCTCCTCCTGGGCAGCGAAAGGTGGGTGTAGTGATAGAGTTTTGCACTGAAGTTTTACTGAATCCTCAACTTTCTTTTACAGTCGTACAAAGCAATTTTTTCCCTTGCTTTTTTATTGCTTTCCCCCAGATTGATATTTAACTTTCTCTTTGGCCTAAATGCCTCGGGAAACTGCACTATTATTATTATTATTATTATTATTATCACTATTATTTTTATTATTATTATTACTGTTATTATTCTCTCATTCCCTTTCCACCCTAACGCATCTAATTAGTCTCCTGTTTTTCTATCTTCCTCATTTTCATCTTTCTCCTTCTGTCCTCTTCTTCCTCCTCCTCTTCCTCCTCTGTTTCCTTTCCCCCTGATTCTTGCTGCCTGAAAAGTTACCCTTATTTCCTGGTCCCATTACAACACGCCCTCCTCTCAAGCTCCTCTCACCCCACCCCTCTCTCTCTCTCTCTCTCTCTCTCTCTCTTCTCTCTTCCTCTCTCTCTCTCTCTCTCTCTCTCTCTTCTCTCTCTCTCTCTAAACCGGGTGTGTTGAGTGTATTATAAGAAAAGGAAAACGAAAATAAAGGAAAGACAGGGAGAAATAAGAAAGCAAAGTGGGTACCAGGCATGATAAGGTGATTAGGAAAAAAGATAATAAGTACGTAAGAGATGGAATAGCAGAGGATAAGGACAAGAACTAGGATAAAGATAAGTTCATAAGGAAAAAAAAAAAATGATTACCGATGGGATAAGAATGAAAGCTTGGATAAGAGGTATGATATGAAATATAATTAACAGTAAATAAGATAAGGAAAAAACACGATAAGGAAATAAAAGCAAGAAGAAGAAAGAACAGAATTGGTAGTAGTAAAATGATGCGTGAAAACAACAGGTGTTCCTCTTATGACGTAAATATGTGCTATATAGAACAACCACGTACACGATGATCCCCCACACTGGCTCCTACAGGAAGAACATGGAAAGAACGACAGACACACAAGAGTCTATACTAAACAGAGAACTAACCAGTCCCTATGTTATCACACGTCAATACTCCTTCTCCTACACACTCGTACCCTAACCCCAAGTCCCTCTATCACCAACTGTAATACGAGTAACGCACCAAAACAGAGGGTCACACACACACACACACACACACACACACACACACACACACACACACACAGAGTCTCCTGCCCGCTAAACTCAGTAATCGTGGCCGGACAAAAGCAAAAGTGAGTCGGCAGATACCATCAAGAGGAGGACGAAGTTAGGATAAGAAAAAAAAATCATCACTGGCCTTGAACACGATACGGACGATGGTTCTCAATGATGCGACTCTCCTTAAGTATTTGTGTCGCTTCTGCCTGTGTTGTTTTCCGAGCTTTTTGACCTTGGAAGGGTGGAGAGAGAGAGAGAGAGAGAGAGAGAGAGAGAGAGAGAGAGAGAGAGAGAGAGAGAGAGAGAGAGAGGGAGGGATCTTGGCTCCAGCAAGAATATAAAAGGTTGTGGTGAAGCAAGTTTGTTTACCCATCGTATACTGACAAAATTGATCCTCAGTATAAGGCTTTCCAGAAAAACCTGACTGGGAGCCGCTGACTCGCCCTCACCTACGCGTGGGAAGGTCAAGACTCCCTCCCATGTATCTCCGGGCCAGCCATGAAGTATCGCCCGAGATAACATAATAGGGCTGTGAGCGTCGCCCCTTATCTCTGTAATAGTTAAGTGTTCAAGCTGGGAGAGTAAAAAAAAAAAAATGTAAATAAGAAGAAAAAATGATGACGAATTCAATATTTTTTCGATGTTTTTAATTTATACATAAAAGTTGACAAATTAAGAAATAAAGAGGGAATAGCGTTGCTCTTATCTCTTTAATACTTAAGTGTACAAGCTGGAAGCGTTAAAAAGTAAATAATAAAAAAAAAATACTGACGTGAATTCAATATTTTTTCGATATTTTTAATTTCCATATAAAAGTTGACAAATGGAGAAGGAGAAAAGGAATAACGTCCCAGTTTATCTCTGAAATTAATTATACAAGATAAGAAAGTAAAAATAAAAGTAGTAAATAAAAAAAATAAATGCTTACGTGAGTTCAATATATTTTTCCGACATCTTTTATTTACACACAAAAGTTGACAAACTTAAGAAAGAGGAAAAAAAAAGGAGGAATAACAAACCCATATGAAAAAAAAAACACAAATAATTACAGCTGAGAAAGAAAAATGCTTCATCAGTTTATATCTCCAGCACCTTTAAATTTATCTACAAAAAGAACAAATAACCCCAAGAATACTATCGTAAAGAAAAATATCAGCGGAAACAAACCTTGGAGATCATATGAAGGAAGTTCACTGTCCTTCTTTCCTTTATCATCTCCCTCACTCACTACATGTGGCCACTCATCCGCGTTACCTGACACTCTTACCTTCTCGCCAGCGCAATTGCTACCACGGGAGTCTCGTATTAGTGTCACTCATCTCTGTAGCATCATCCATTCCCTTGTAGCTTCCACATTTTTCCATTATTTTCATCACTCTCCTAAATATTTTTCATTCTTCCTCAATCATTTCCCCTTTCATGAGAACCAAATACGTTTCCCTTCCTTCAACCATCTCGTTTCCCTCTATTGTTTTCTTTCTATGAAATCCCATCCTTTCTTTTATCTCTCTGTATCTTTACCCTTCACCACTCCTTCCTTCATATTCTTCCTCTTTCCTCCTCCGTTCCCTCAGTTCTATCAATTCCCTCAATGAAGATCCAACGAGTTATCCTCAGTTTATTTCTCTGTATCTACGTACACCCTTTATTTCCTTATATTTCCCTTACTCTTCACTCTTCTTCTTCCTTCTTCTGTATTCTTTGGTTAACCCCTTCTATCAAACTCTAACCTTCTCTTCGTCACTCCTCTCTTTCTCCTCCTCTCTATACTCCCTTTTATCCTCTGTATCAAACCCTTCTGTATCTACCCTCGGCCACCCTTCTCATCCCTTCCTCTCTACTTCATATATTCCTTCCTTCTTTTTCCTTCTCCTCTTTTCTCCTCTCTGTCCTCCCTTTTATCCTCTATATCAAACCCCTCCTTTTACCCTCCTATCTACCCTCGGCCACCCTTCTCATCCCTCCCTCACTCCCTCCTTCATCTTCTATTCCTCCTCCAGCTCCTCCTTCTCCTCGTCCTCCTCTTCAGTCACGTCACAGCCATACATTACGAGGTTCTTTATCACGTGGTGGCGTGAGACGTGACGCTAAAGTAAACACAGTACAGGTGGATTTGGCAAAATAATCAAAATGGACCGTCTGGCCGCCTGGGGATGGAGGGGGATGATAAAAATGAGTTGGCAGCGATCCTGTTGCGCCGATAGCTCACTCGCATCGGGAGGAATGGCGAGGGGAATGACGGGAGGGAAGGGAAGGAGGGGTCCTGGTGAAGGGGATCATGGTGGTGATGGTGGTGGTGGTGTTGGTGGATCGAACTGCAAGGGAAAAAAATGTTTGATTTGTTTGTTGTTTGGTTACTGGTGGTGTTTATTGATTTCATTATCTTTTTTTTTGTGTGTGTGTGTGTTTGATGATGATGGGTTGAAGTTGTGCTTGTGGTGGTGATGGTGATGGTACACATAGCTGGTGAGTGACAATGGTTAAAGTTAAAAGAGGAATAAACATAGCAAAGTTTATAGTGTCACCAACTCCTGTTCTTCCGTCTCTGTCTTTTGGATCAATAGCAATAAAAAAATAAATAAATAAATAAATAAGGAAATAAATAAAAATTAATAAATGTATAAACAAACAAAACAAAATAAAATAAATAAATAAATAAATAACATTAATTTACTTAAATAAATAAAAAAAATAAATAAATCCTTAATCTGAGCAAAACGAAAATCTCAAGTTATGGGAGTTCCTCTTTCATGTAAATACATAAAAATACACAAGAAACGATACGATTAAAAAATAAAATCAAATAAAAGATTCACTAACCATACGGAAGGAAAGATGAACTAATTGACTTCACTAAAACTCGAACCGTGGCTCCTGGAATCGTGGGTAAGGACACGAACCACTAAACACGAAACACAATGCAAGTAACGATATCAAACGCTCACCTTTCTGTCCGCTTTCCTCGCAGTTGAATAATACACGAAAAATACACGAGAATTTCTGAATCTATGCATAATTTTTTTTCCGCAGCTGACTGGGGAAAAAGTCGCTATTTGAACTCATAAAAATTGCAGGCACACTAAGCTATAATTTATTACCCGGTGTACCATTAATGCAGGAACATATACTGACTGGTTCATCATTTAGAGCTCTCACGAACTCGTTGTATTGATTAATTCATAGTGAGGCAAATTTTGGCCTATTCTCTGTAATATGAAAAATGTGGTGAACTGGGAATATCTTCGTCTCTCTCTCTCTCTCTCTCTCTCTCTCCTCTCTCTCTCTCTCTCTCTCTCTCTCTCTCTCTCTCTCTCTCTCTCAATCCGTATTTGCATGTATTTTTTGTATGTGTAAAATTTTAGGTGAAACTGAGTAAAAATGCGCGCGCGCATACACACGCACACACACACACACACACACACACACACACACACACACACACACACACACACCGCTCTGGGTCACTGAAGTACATACAAACTGAACCTTAGTGCTCGTGTGGATGTTGCTGAGAGACAAGAGAGAAAAGATGAAAGCACGAGGGACCACAGCGACACTGACGATAGGGGAGGTGGAAGCCCATGGCAACGATGTCCCACTGCACCCAAGGACCTGAACACCCCGGCAAGATCCCAGAGTGCAGTTAGAAAATAAGGGACATTAGAGAATAAGGGAAGCTGCACGCAGTCATAGGTTACTCAATGTTTTCTCTCCTATTACTTTACATACTCCTCCTACTCCTTTACATACCATCGTGAGAACATAAGGGAAGCTACAAGAAACCACCAGACCAACTCGTGTAGGAAAAAAACATACCTACCTATTTCCGCTAAATTAGTCTTATCTTTCAAAGCCCTCTAATGATTCGGTACTAACAACCTGATTACCGAGTCCATTCCATTCATCTACCACTGTATTTGAAAACCCATATTTTACCAACTGTTTTTTACTCAACTTTAATAAATCTTTACCCATTATTTCTTGTCCTGTCCTGATTACTTACCCTGATGGTTTTCTTTGCGTAACCCTTGTTTGGAGCTGAAGAGAAGGAAAAGAGGAGTGATAATGAAAGAAGTTAGTGATGACGTGACGAAAGTGATAAGTGATGGTTGAAGATGGTGATGGTGATGCAATAATGAGGATAATGGATAGTGTAGGATGGTCAGTAATGAAAAATGGTGATCACATGAAGGATGATGGTGATGTGAGGACGATGACTGATAATAGTGAGGGATAATGGTGGTGAGGTAAGTGTGGTGTGAGTGATTGTGGATGATGATCATGGTGATATAAAGGCTGTGATGACTGATGGCAGTCGAAATGACAGTGACACTCAGGTGATGAATGGGAGTCGGAGATGATGGTGATGACTTAAGTACAGTGATGACTGATGAAGAACTCTGAGATAAATAAACTTTGTGGAGGTTGCGCATCATATCAAACCACAAAAAAAAAAAAAACCCTCCTCATAAACACACACACACACACACACACACACACACACACACACACACACACACACACATACACACACACACACACAAACATACAAATCAACATAACATCGCATCAGTACAGACAAACTCTCACATAAAAATACACCAGAACCCTCCTCTTCATTTTTTATACCCTACAATTCCATCCATCCATTCATCCATCCAACCATCCCTTCCGCAGCGAGACGCCACCACATTCATACTGACAGACATCCAAGCAGAGTCGAAGGGAGCCACTTAAGTTATTTTCATCCTCCTTTCGTATCGCGGTTCGCCTCGCCTCACTCGCGCCATTAAGGGTAATTTTCCTATCCGCAGATACTAAATTGCTGGGTACATACAATACCGGTCATCAAATCGCTTCGCTCTTGTTAGGGTTATTCAAACAAACTCTTGAAGCCTTCCAGCCAACACTATTCACAGGACTCCAGCGAGCTCTTGTTGTTATTGTTGGTGGTGATGGTGGTTTATGGTGGTAGTGGTGGTAGTGTTGTTGTTTCTGTTAGAGAGAGAGAGAGAGAGAGGAGAGAGGAGAGAGAGAGAGAGAGAGAGGAGAGAGAGAGAGAGAGAGAGAGAGAGAGAGGGAGAGAGAGAGAGAGAGAGAGAGAGAGAGAGAGAGAGAGAGAGAGAGAGAGAGAGAGAGAAACATGTAGAGATCAAGAAACCACAGCTTGAAGATTTCCGCATTCAACGCGAATATAATAATAATAATAATAATAATAATAATAATAATAATAATAATAATAATAATAATAATAACAATAATAACAATAATAATAACAATAATAATAATAATATCAAGAAATGCATATCAAATAAATCTCTTTTTATATTTTTTGTCAGGAACTTACGTTAATTAGTAGCCACAGGAACTAATAACACAAAAAATACCTCGAAAAGGAATCCAAATAGAAAAACTGTACACAATGAGAACCACCTGACGAAGGAAAACCTAACGAAGGGAGCGAGGAGACACACACTGAGGGTTCCTGCCTACGGAGGGACTCGGGTCTGGATTTCCAAAGTAAGGCGATTGTGAGATGGGTGACGTAGGGAGAATCTGCCCAGGAAAATAAATGATAATACCCATAGGAAAGAAAAATTAGTCTTATTATTATTATTGCAGCTCTGGATGAAGACCGCTAGATGTGGATTTTTCTTAAGAACATCAGAGTCGAAAAATAAAGACAAGGTGGTATTTTTCTTTTCTTTTCACTGCAACATAATAACATGAGGGAAACTGCAAGAACCACTTAATAAAAATTTGTCTTACTGCAGTTCTGAAAGATGGATTCCTAGATTTGATTTTTTTTTCTTTAGAGTCGAATAATAGAGACGAGATGCTATTTTTTTCACTAAAATATAAGAACATGAAAGCATACGGGAAGCTGCAATGAGAGAGTAGATCTGCACGAAGCAATCCCTTTATAAGACATGAATGTCTATATTCTTCTATCATTCCTTAAACATAAATTTATCTAATCTTTTAAAAGCTTCTAGCGAGAAAAAAAAAAGTGTAAAATAAGAGTTTAGCAGGAGAGAAAAATCGGCAACGGCTAAATATAACTTACCTACTAATTCGTCTAATCTTTTAAAGCTACAAGAGAGAAACTAGCAAATCTCTGCAGTAAGAATTTACCAGGAGAAAAGAATCAATCAAAGCTACAAATAATTTAAATCAATAACAAACTATAATAAAACAAGCAACACACACACAACAGATCACCAACTCAAACAAAAGATACAAAAAAAAAAAAAAAATTGAGGGGGCAAAAATACTGCTTGACCTGCTCTGCATTTTTTCCTTGTTCTCTTTCTCCTCCATCCCGCAGAATAAAAAGAGAAAAAATCTGTAGGGTAAAAAAAAATGACAGCTCATCGAATACACTTTTTTTTTTCTCCACCTTATTTTTCCCTTCAAGTTGCGAGCGACCCTTCATGAATCCGTCTGTGGTGGAGAGAGAGAGAGAGAGAGAGAGAGAGAGAGAGAGAGAGAGAGAGAGAGAGAGAGAGAGAGAGAGAGAGAGAGAGAGAGAGAGAGAGAGAGAGCATTTCCGATTCTCTCTCTCTCTCTCTCTCTCTCTCTCTCTCTCTCTCCTCTCTCTCTCTCTCCTCTCTCTCTCCTCTCTCTCTCTCTCTCTCCCTCTCTCTCTCTCTCTCTCTCTCCTCTCTCTCTCTTTCTCTCTCATACACACACACACACACACACACACACCAGTGACACGAGAAAGATCGTATCTCTTCCCTAATTAAATGAGATAAGATCAGGAGCAGAAGCAAAAAAACCGGAGTAAAAAGTATTGAGCAAAGATGCGGTGTCGGGGACTGAGGAGTGACGCGGAACACATCATTAACCTTAACCCGAGGCGACAGAGCGACAGATTTCAGATTCAAATACACTAATGAGAGTGAAAAGCCTCAAGATGGATCAGGTAATGCGGTAGAGATCCACTTCTTTAGAGCCACCTACCCACCCGCCGGTCGAGTCACATGTGGTAATATATAGTTACAACTTTCCGAGGCACAACCGGTGCAATTATAGCCGAGTTTCAATGGCGGGGTGGATAATGGGAATTTGCTAGTAGTATTGAATCATGTGCTTGAATCATGAGTTTGATAACACACAGGTAAAAAGTGATAGGTAATATTTAGTGTACTGACGTAATAGTACATGAGAGTACATGGTAATAATTTCAAATGAACAACTTAAATATCAGAAAATTTCATGTCTAGTTCCAACTGTGTGCAAAGATTTAATGTTTTAAGTTAATACACCTCTCAGAGACCACAAATGCTACTGTTGAATAGAAATTATGTTTTTGTTGTCTGCTTGGCTACACTGGCCAGTAAAGCAAGGTGTGTACTGCATTTATTTTCTGTTCAAGCCATAAATTTGCTCCTTTCGTGCATTTGATTATTTTCCTGTTTCTGCTTTTATCAGGCAGCTTTATGTACCTGATGGTTACATGAGTTTTGCCTTTTTTTTTTTTTGTGCAGGTCGCGGTCATTGCGTCACCGTGCTTTGTCTTGCTTTCCTCCTTGCAGACGCAGACGTAGAAGTGTTAATTATTTGTAGCGTTTATCACCATACACTACATTCTGCATGTATTTTTTTTTTTCCGCTTAGATTTTCTTTTTTTACTAAGAAAATTAACAAAATATAACACCAATTATTTATTTCATTCTAACATTACCAGCCGACATATATATATATATATATATATATATATATATATATATATATATATATATATATATATATATATATATATATATATATATATATATATATATATATATATATATATATATATATATATATATATGTTTGTTTGCACTCGCATGTTTGCATTTCAAAACTATCTTCCCCGCACTTTGAAAGCGTATTCCCCCAATTAACACAGCCTGTTGTGAAGCAATGGAAAACAAAATAATTGTGTGAAAGGCATAATTGTAAAACGATGCGCTCTTGCATGAAATACAGTTTTCCATTATTGCGTCGACCATTATTTGTGACTGAATTCATGTCAGACAGATGGCGTCACGGTCACGGGTCACGAACCTGCTCTGCTGTGTTTCGCTCATTTCATGGCTATAGTACGAGTATACATTTCTCCAGGACTCAATGGCTTCATAAGACACTCCTGTACTAACCCCAAGACTCAGGCAAATTTTTACTTCACACCAGCAGATAAATAATTCGGAAATGCTTCTTAGTTAACTATTGTTCTGTATTTCCTTAAATTTCTAGCTACAGTATACATTTCCCCAGAACATTCAGTGAATTCAAAAGACACTCGTGCACCCATCCCAAGAATCAGCCAAATTTTCTGTTCACATCAACGAATAAATGGTCTGGAAACGCTTCTTAGCTATCTATTATTCCCGCTGCTTTTACACGGATACCAATTTTCCTGTAGAGTCAGAGAGGAATTCCTTTTCCGCCTTAACGCACCATATGACCTCCTGGCGCGTGTTTGGTATAATGAGCGGCCTCCCTCCAGCTAAGGTTAAATAATTGTCTTTCAAGTATAATCGGCGAGGGTAAAAACACTGGATAAAATGTTAAAATACACCCTATGAGCGAGGAAATGGGAATGAGTCATCGCGCCGAGCCTGTAGCGAATGGGAATGAGAATTGATTAAACACGTTTTTTTCGATCACCACCACTTCAGAGCATGCAATTCCTGCCTATGTGCTTTACTGAACATGACACAATGGGGAAACAAATAAGCAGTGCTATGTTTTTATTGGTATATTTATTAGTGGCGAAGAGCGGCTGAGAAGAAATGTAGCGACAAGAAGCTGGAGTGCGTTCATACGAGTACAATTATATATTTTTAAGTAAGAGGGTTTTGACCAAGGGCAACAAAAAGACGATAGAAAATGGCACACCAGAGATGCCAGTCTCCAAAGAGAGTTGTCCAAAAAGAATATTCAAAATTAAAAGGAGAACCTGTAGCTATTACTGGTAAGAAACGTGTGATTATGAATAAATAAACCTACACAACTAAAAATCTAAGATGAAAATACACAAATACGTTTTAGAATCCCACCATAAAAATGCAAATCTAACTAGGAGGTATTTTGCATGAGACAGTGTGTGTGTGTGTGTGTGTGTGTGTGTGTGTGTGTGTGTGTGTGTGTGTGTGTGTGTGTGTGTGTGTGTGTGTAAATAAGCAAGTAAGTAATGATATATTGACAATACAGCAATAGATACATTCAATACACAAACACCTGCCTGCTGTGGAAGCGTCCGGGTGTCTCTCTTGATTGCTTCCATATCTGTCGCCACGAATTCTACCATGGATTCCTCTAGTATGGAGGGGGTGTTGGACTCCAGTGTGTGTGTGTGTGTGTGTGTGTGTGTGTGTGTGTGTGTGTGTGTGTGTGTGTGTGTGTGTGTGTGTGTGTGTGTGTGTGTGTGTGTGTGTGAACGTCTACTCTAGTTTATCAAGTCTCTACCCAATCTATCTTAACTGGCATACATAACACCCACACTCCTTCACTCATTCTCAGGTAAGCAGCGGCGGTTTCACAACATTCCAAGTGTCGGGGAAGCCTGTGCACTCTTTGGCCTCCCGCAGCAAGGCATCTGTCTCGCACAAAGGACTCCTTGCCGGCAGAAGGGAGCTTATCACTCGGTCATGCGGGGGGCAGTGGATCATGTTGCTGTCACTCTCCTCTGCTCGCCCGCATACCTCCCGCTGTCGCCTCCTCCTCCTCTTCTTCCTCCTCGTCCCCTTCCTACTGGATTCGTTAGCAACCGAGATGGACAAACGGACAGACGGACAGGCGGACGGACGGAAGGACTAATAGATAAAGACATTGAAGGACACGCAGAGAGAGAGAGAGAGAGAGAGAGAGAGAGAGAGAGAGAGAGAGAGAGAGAGAGAGAGAGAGAGAGAGAGAGAGAGAGAGAGAGAGAGAGAGAGAGAGAGAGAGAGAGAGAGAGTAGGAGGGATAACACGAATAAGAAACGACAGGTTGAAAAAGAGAGGAGGGATGAGACAGAAGACTTACAGAAAAATAGATCAGAAAGAACAGGGTAGTTTGAGGTCGGGAGGGGAACTGTAAAGAAAGATAGGAAGTGGGAAGGAAAGAATGATAATAAAAGAGAGGAACAACAAGGAAGGAGAAGACAGATAAATGCCTCGGAAGTGAAAAATGAGAGGCAAAAACGACAACCTCGGCGAAAAGATACCAATTAAAAACGAAAGAACGGACAAAAATACACAGAAATTGTATGGAGAAGAAGAAAGAAAGTGAGGATGAAAGGCATCGGGAGGAGGAGGAGGAGGAGGAGGAGGAAGAGAGAGGGAACGAGGAAGGGTAGAGAGAAAGGAGGGAGGGATAATGAGGGGAGGGTGGAGGAGCTAAACACATAGTGGGAGAAACTAGGGGGAAGATTAGCGTAATTAACCTCCAAGTGCAGCAGAAAATTTGTGGTAAAGCAGAAAATACTGAACGCGGAAAAACAGGAGGACAAATAAGTATCGAAAGTTACCAATTTAGGGAGAAAAAACAAGAAAAACAAGGAGAAAGTTAATTCGTGACCAACAAAAATATTAAGGAAAAAAGACATTTTTCCTCGTAACTAACTTAGAGAATATTAACAAAAAATGAGAGAGAGAGAGAGAGAGAGAGAGAGAGAGAGAGAGAGAGAGAGAGAGAGAGAGAGAGAGAGAGAGAGAGAGAGAGAGAGAGTAGTGGAAATATAATTGGTATAAAAACTGTTGGGAGGAGGAGGAGAAGAAGAAGGAAAGGAAAGTGAAGGGGGAAGTAACGGAGAAAAATGTGGGAACGGAAGAGTTTGGGAGGAAGACGGCAAGAGGGAGGGAAGGAAGGCAGGGGAAAGGGTAGGAAAACTGTGGGGAAGGAAAGGAGAGAGGGAAGGAGGGAGGCAAGGACACGCAAGGCACCTCCCCCCTTTTAGAAAACCGGGCGAGGGTGGCTGGGAGTCGTTCTAATGGCTGGATTAAGTGTGCTTTAGGAAGGCAGCTGCGGCTTGAGCGTTTCTGGATAAAGCGACAGTCAAGTGTGGGACGATGAAGAGGGCAGGAGAAAGAGACTGGAGACGAACAGGAGAGGAAACAGTGGAAGAGGATAGCTGAACGGGACAGCTGAGAGGGGCAGGAGAGGAAATAGTGGAGGGCAGCGGAACGGGACAGTTGAGAGGGGCAGGAGAGGAAATAGTGGAAGAGGGCAGCGGAGAGGGGGAGGAGAAAGGAAAAAGAAAGGAGTCAGTGGAAGAGAGTAGCAGAAAGGGGACGTTTGAGAGGGACAGGAGAGGAATTCATGAAGAGTGGAGAGGGACGAGATGGAAGAGGAACTTGTGATGGTGAAGGGCGGGAGTGGGATGAGTGGACGGAGGACAGGGACCTTGTATTGGAAAGGAACATTACGAGGATGAATAGGATGTGAGGAGGGGTGAGTAGGATGTGGAAATAGAAGAAAAGATAGAAGGCAGAAATGGAAATAGATAAGAGAGGAGAATATGAATGGGGCAGTGGATGGGAAGTGAAGGGGGAAGAGCAGTGGAGAAGAACATGGCGGAGGAAAGGAATGGCATACAGGAAAGGCAGAAATAGAAATGAATTGAACAGAATAATATGAAAGAAAAAAAAAAAACTGATTCTATCACATATATTATTAAAACTGAAACGATTATATGAAAAATTAACACCCGCTAATCAGATAATACTAATTCATAGCAACATTAACAGCAAGTCTAAATTAGCGAATAAACGATTCCATTATACAAAAAAAAAAAAAAAAAAAATTTCCACGAGACACTGAGAACCCGAGAGCATTTATCTACACAAAATTAGATATAAGGTCGAGAGGAATAATGGATTCAAATGATATAAAACACGGTTTCAGGATTTTTTTGTACCTCAAAATTGAAAAAAAGAAGACAGGAAAGAAAAGACGACACGTGGAGAGGAGAGGCAGGTGTTGGGGAGAAAAGAATGCACACCAGTGACAAGGAAGGAGGGCGGAAGGTGCGTAGAGAGACCATAAAAGAGGTAAATGACAGACACTTGAGAAGGAAGAAAGGATAATGAACAATAGAGAGAGAAAGGGAGGGAGGGGAGGAAGCACAGACAAGGAGGAGGGAGGAGGGACAGGGGAAAAGGAGGGACGCAGGGAGGGAGGCTGGGATAAGGGGTGAGGGAAGAGAAGGGAAGGGGAAGGGAGGGGAGGATGCAGAGGTAACGTGAAAACTCGTCAACAGAAGTGAACAAAGGAAGTTCTGGCCGGGGAATCGGACGGTCACGCGGAACAAGTGGCTGCTGGTGACTCACTGCTGCTTGCTGGTGATGATGGCGGGTGGTATATGGTGGTGGTGGTGGTGGTGGTGCCCGCCCGTCCGAGTACCATATTCTGAAAACACATCTGCGCCGCACCTCCATTATTTCCAAAAGGCTGTAGTTAAAGTTACACGGGTTTTTAGGGTTCTTTATGGCTCTAGTGACAGATGAACAAGATATCTGCATTATTTAATGGGGAAACAGCCTTGAGAATCCGGCATATCATCTGTAAGCCTTTGAAAACAGTCGGGGTGAGAGAGCAAAGCGTTTCTGTACATCGCCTTACCAACCAAACGCAAGGACAAATTTCCTATTGAAGGGAAGTATGTCGTGATGCAGAAAGGCGAGCTGCTGTCAGTTGTAGCGGCAAGTCGAGTTGAGTTACAGTGGGACATTGAAATTCCTACTGAAGAGAAACATATCACGACGCAGAAAGGAGAGTTGCAGTCAATTGTAGCAGTGAGGTTATGGCAGTGAGTTGTATCTACAGTGAACATTGAAATCGACAGGCTGAGTGCACGTGGTTATTACCCGTTGGCGCCATAAAATCCAGCGCCCTGTCCTGCGCCATAAACGTTCCCAGTTTCATGCTTCGTAAACTTGATCATAATTGCAATGCGCGCTGACCTTTATTCGGCGCAAATAAAAATAAAAACGGCGCCCTACCGAAATAGCAAGGCGGGCCCATGATACTTGGCTTCACGATAATTATAAGGCTGGACTTTATAATTCACTAAGCACGGCCGAGAAAAAATTATATGTTGATACTTAATATGTCAACAAAATGAGGAGATGATGCAGGAGGAGGAATGGGACAAGGAAGAGGAGGAGGAGGAGGAGGAAAGGAGGAGGAGGAGGAAAGGAGGAGGAGAAGTACCAAAAGAAGAAGGACGAGAAGGAGAAAGACATGGAAAACAAGTCCTGAGAAATATCAGAAATAAATAAATGGAGGACTAAAAAAAAAATATGATTCAGAACAGGAAGTGAAGGGACAAGGGTAAAGGGTAGAAGAAATAAATATAACAAGGAAAAGGAAACGAACAAAAAACAATAATAAAAGAAGGGAAAGATAAGGGCAGGGAACTGGAAGAAGAAGAATTAAAAGAAAATATAAATAGATAACGAATAATTAAATAAGTTTGAGAAGTAGAGGGGAAAAAAATGAGATAGCTGAGAAAAAGGATGGAGATAAGGACAAGGGGGTTGAAAAGAAGCAATAGATAAGGAGGGAAGAAAGAGATAAGGAGGAGGAGGAGGAGGAGGAAGAGACACACGGGCGCGCTTGTCCTGCCTGGCCCGTGTTTAGGGAGGGGCAAGAGGGCAGGAATAGGCGGGGGCTCACTGACCTTAACCTTTCACCTCTTCCTCTTCTTCCTCTCCTTTTACTCCTCCATCCTCCTCCCTCCTCAACCCCCCAGCCATGCCCCTTCTGACCCCTCCCTTCCCATCTTCCCTTACCCTGCCTACCCACCAGGGCTACCACACTCCTCTCCCCTCATCCTCCCCATCCGCCCCCCTGCCTTCCCCCTCCCCTCCCCTTTGCCTTAACACAGGAATGGGTCAAAGATCAGACAATTTAAGTGGTCCTGACCCTCTCGTTGGTGCACATACGTTGTCTGGTTCATGCTCCTGTCCCTGTGTGTGTGTGTGTGTGTGTGTGTGTGTGTGTGTGTGTGTGTGTGTGTGTGTGTGTGTGTGTGTGTGTGTGTGTGTGCGAGAGAGAGAGAGAGAGAGAGAGAGAGAGAGAGAGAGAGGAGAGTGAGAGAGGAGAGAGAGAGAGAGAGAGAGAGAGGGAGAGAGAGGGAGGGGGGGGAGGAGGGAGGGAGGGGAGGGAGGGAGGGAGGGAGGGAGGGAGGGAGGGAGAGAGGGAGGAAGGGGAGAGAAAACTAATAACAAAAGGAACATGTAGAAAAGAAAGAAGCACAACAACAACAACAACAACAACAACAACAACAACAACAACAACAATCTTAATAATGAGAGTAGCTGGGAGGGACGAGGCGGGCAACAAAGATGACAAACACACACACATGGCGGATGAAATGCACAACAAGAAGAGATACAAACAGAATCCAATGACTAATGAGCTCCTGCCATATTTCCAGGCGTGGCGGGCTTGTTTACAAATGCTTCACATGTTGCTTGTAATGTTCACGTTGCGGGAAGGGGATCATGTGTACTTGTAGCTTTCTGTCCCTTGTGTGTGTGTGTGTGTGTGTGTGTGTGTGTGTGTGTGTGTGTGTGTGTGTGTTGGGGGTGGGGGGAGGGCGTATACCTTAAGCCTTGCCCTTGAAGAAAAGTTATTACTTTTACTGCTAATTAAAATAAACTTGATGCTTACAATAATTTCCCATCACGTAAACTAAACTTTTTTCATTTAGCATCGTAAGGCACGAGAAGAAACAAAATACCAAGGGCTTTAAAATAAATCAGAAAATATACACAGTAATTTTTAAAGAAAGGAAGATGAAAAAATAAACAAGAAATATTATCACGCAAACAATACAAATCAATGTATAACGAAAAACAATCAATGGAAATCAAAGTAAGGCTTCATATAAGTGATAATATGAAGACAGAGAGCACATGATGAGTGCAAACAAACATGCAACTGTAAAAGATTTAGGATGACAGAGAGAGAGGAAAAGAAGGAAAATAATGAAGAAGAAAGCCGAGAGGGAACCCAAAATAGGAAAAACACATAGGACATACTTAACTAGAAACGAGGAGGAGAAGGAGGAGGAGGAGGAGGAGAAAGAGAAGGAGGAGGAGGAGGAGGAGGAGGGAGGAAGGAGGAGGAGGAGGAGGCAGGAGGAAAAGGAAAGCAGAAAAAGGAAGACAGGGAGGGACGAGGAAGGAGAGTGGTAAGCCCAAGCAATAAAGATAAGAAGAAAATATAAAATAGAGGAAAGATACACACAATGATGAAAGGGACGGGCCGATGACAACTAATGACTTTATCTTAATTGAGGAAGAATTGCACGAGATAAAGGGGAGGAGGGAGCGGTGTCTTGGGAGCAGAGAGAGAGAGAGAGAGAGAGAGAGAGAGGAGAGAGAGAGAGAGAGAGAGAGAGAGAATATAAATCATACAAAATATTTAGTTCAAGGATACAAGAAAGAAAAAAGTAGATAAATAATACAACATTAATGACTCTCCTTGTATTACTTTCAATACTTAACAACCTTTTCTCCTCCTCCTCTTCCTCCTCCTCCTCCTCCTCCTCCTCCCTCCTCCTCCTCCTCCTCACTTCCTTCCTCCCTTCCTCCCTCCCTCCCCTCCACTTCCTTCACCCTTTAATATCCTAACCTCCCGCTTCCCTCCTATTACACGTCTCCTAACCTTCATTTTTAGTGCCCAATTTCCTACATATTTTCGTACCTCCTCATCAGATCTTCCTCCTCTTCCTCTCTTTTCTTTATCCCCCTATTCATTCTCCTCCCTTCCATCCCTGCAATCTACCACTTTTCCTCCTCTTCTTCCCCCCTCTCTGACTCTTTCCCTTCCTCCTCCTGTTCTCGTCCTCGTCCTCCCCCTCCCTCACTTCCTCCCTACATTCCCTCTAGCTGTCTCGTCCTATCGCGCCTTAAGTCTCTTAGGAGTTCATCATATTTATCAGATCACCCGTCGTGGTCTGCCCTTGTAGTGTCTGTGTGTGTGTGTGTGTGTGTGTGTGTGTGTGTGTGTGTGTGTGTGTGTGTGTGTGTGTGTGTGTGTGTGTGTGTTTCTCTGTACCTTTATACGTATTTTAAATTTTTTCCTTCACGTATCTGGACTTTTCTGAATTAATTTAAACCTCCTCTCTCTCTCTCTCTCTCCTCTCTCCCTCTCTCTCTTCTCTCTCTCTCTCTCTCTACCCTTACGCATTACAGTATCTTTCAAGCGCCCCCGTCCTTAGATCTTTCCTCAGCCTTTTTGGTCAATTTCTCCCAGGTCGCGTTCCTTTGGCGCCTCCCTCAGCGTGGCTATGATGGATGGCTGGCCCGCCTGTCCTCGCCCGCCCTCCACTGCCCGCCTCTCGTCGCTTAATTCGTCTTTCTTCTCACCCACCTTGCTCACTCATGTTCTCAGCTTCCCACGCCTTATTAAGCAGAGTTTATCTTCATTATTAGTTATTAATCTTATTATCCTTATCATTATCATTACTATTATCACTAACATGTCTTTTCTCACTTTCTTTGGTTGTTCATTGTTTTCCTCATAACATGGTGAGTAACGTTTTAAGCTCATTAAGTCATTATCGCTATCATTATCATTGTTATTATTTCCCCTTTTCATCATCTGCTCTCTCTCTCTCTCTCTCTCTCTCTCTCTCTCTCTCTCTCTCTCTCTCTCTCTCTCTCTCTCTCTCTCTCTCTCTCTCTCTCTCTCTCTCTCTCTCTCTCTCTCTCTCTCTCTCTCTCTCTCTCTCTCTCGTGTGTGTGTGTGTGTGTGTGTGAATTTACAGTTTATTGTGTACTTATGGAACGTTACACTTCTTAGTGAATATTTGTCTTCATATTCTTTATTAATTATCGTTTGACATTAGCGTGTGTGTAAATTGCTGATATGCTTCATGTTGTATCTGAAATGGCAATCAAAAGTATATAACGATTTCTCCTCTTGGTAATAGTTGTAATTCAATTAATATAATTATCTTTAATAACCTTTTCACAGCAGTACATTTTTTTTTCTTTAATCACGAACAACTATTTAGACATTTATTTATGAACTAAGCTCTCTATTATTTCTGTAGTCTAAAAAAAGTTAAGATCAATCTTCAGTTCTATCTTTTTTTCCTTCGTCTTCACGCAGACAGTTTTTTATAACGCTATGGAGGTTAATGAAGAACGCCCATAGCGGTGAAGTGTTTTAAATAATAGATTATTCACGAGTGTAAAATGTCTCATCCAGCCACAATTGATGCTCACGATTAAATAACTACATAGAGCTCTGCGCGCCAAACATTATTATGCTAACACCCGACAGTTAATTAGATAAGCATTGTAATCACTCTTTTTTCTTCTTTGTACAAAAAAAAAAAATCATAAAATTACACATATATTTTATGTTAATTAATACATAAGGACATTAATTTCTGTCGCTCTGTAATAATCCAAAAAGATTAATTGGGAACACATTATGTTTTCCCACTTCAATCAACAATATGAATGAGACGAAAAATATCAACATTTCGCGACACTGGATACGGTTGAGGTTCACCCCCCAATACGGCCAACACTGCAGTGATGTTTTCCATGCCCTTGCTGGCCTAAACCGTCGGAAGGCTTATGGACCTGATGGGGTCCCTCCTATTGTTCTCCGAAACTGTGCCTCCGTGCTTGCACCTTGCCTAGTGAAACTCTTTCAGCTCTGGTTGTCAACATCTACCTTTCCTTCTTGCTGGAAGTTTGCCTACATTCAACTTGTTCCTAAAAAGGGTGACCGTTCTAATCCCTCAAACTACCGTCCTATTGCTTTAATTTTCTGCCTATCTAAAGTTTTTGAATCTATCCTCAACAGGAAGATTCTTAAACATTTATCACTTCACTACCTTCTATCTGATCGCCAGTACGGGTTCCGTCAAGGCCGCTCTACTGGTGATCTTCTGGCTTTCCTTACTGAGTCTTGGTCATCCTCTTTTAGAGATTTTGGGTGAAACTTTTGCTGTTGCCTTGGACATATTAAAAGCTTTTGATAGAGTCTGGCACAAAGCTTTGATTTCCAAACTACCCTCCTACGGCTTCTATCCTTCTCTCTGTAACTTCATCTCAAGTTTCCTTTCTGACCGTTTTATTTGCTGCTGTGGTAGACGGTCACTGTTTTTCTCCTAAATTCTATTAACAGTGGTGTTCCTCAGGATTCTGTCCTGTCACCCACTCTCTTCTTATTATTCATTAATGATCTTCTAAACCAAAACTTCTTGTTCTATCCACTCCTACGCTGATGATACCACCTTGCACTTTTTCACGTCTTTTCATAGGACGTCCAATGCTTCAGGAGGGTAAACATTTCACGCAGGAAGCCACAGAACGCTTGACTTCTGATTTTTCTAAAATTTCTGATTAGGGCAGAGCAAACTTGGTATTGTTCAATGCCTCAAAAACTCAATTCCTCCATCTATCAACTCGACACAACCTTCCAGACAACTATCCCCTCTTCTTCAATGACACTCAACTGTCCCCCTCTTCTACACTGAACATCCTCGGTCTGTCCTTTACTTATAATCTGAACTGGAAACTTAACATCTCATCTCTAGCTAAAACAATTTCTATGAAGTTAGGTGTTCTGAGGACGTCTCCGCCAGTTTTTTTTCAACCCCCCCTCCCAGCTGCTAACTCTGTACAAGGGCCCTTATCTGTTCATGTATGGAGTTTGCTTCACACCTCTGGGGGGATTGCACTCATACTGTTCTTCTAGACAGGGTGGAATCAAAAGTTTTTCGTCTCATCAACTCCTCTCCTTTAACTGACTGTCTTCAGCCTCTCTCTCACCGCAGCAATGTTGCATCTCTAGCTGTCTTCTACCGCTATTTTCATGCTAACTGCTCTTCTGATCTTGCTAACTGTATGCCTCCCCCTCCTCCCGCGGCCTCGCTGCACAAGACTTTCTTCTTTTCCTCTCACCCCTATTCTGTCCACCTCTCTAATGCTTTTCTCTCACCCCTATTCTGTCCACCTCTCTAAATGCAAGAGTTAACCAGTATTCTCAATCATTCATCCCTTTCTCTGGTAAACTCTGGAACTCCCTGCCTGCTTCTGTATTTCCACCTTCCTATGACTTGAATTCCTTCAAGAGGGAGGTTTCAAGGACACTTATTCATCAATTTTTGACTACTGCTTTGACCCTTTTTATGGGACTGGCATTTCAATGGGCAATTTTTTTTTTTTTGTTGCCCTTGACCAGTGTCCTTCCTACATAAAAAAAAAAAAAACTCGCCCGTATTCTTACATGCACTCTCTTCTCTCGCAAGGGACTACTTTCAGTGGCCTGAGAAATTAATAATTGGATTCTCGTTATTTTCTGTCACTGAAGATGTAGAATTCCTTTTAAACTAGAACCAACAAAACACGCTTGAAACTTCCAATATTTTCTACTAGAGCCTCTTAAAAAAAAATATTGCATAAGACAAAAAATAAAGCTAGAAGAGATAACCAGAAAATATGCCATAGAAAAATACACGTGGGAAACGAAACCCGCAAAATATACTAGCAAAGGATTACATCAGGCAAAAAACTTAGACTACGATGAAACAGAAAACATATGCCTTAAAAAAATATATAAAAAATTAGACTAGTTTAAAAATAAAACTGGACAATATACATTCAAAACATTATACATAAGAAGAAAGAATAAGAATACAGTGAGGGTTGTCAGCCGATTTATTCCCCTTGGTTGTAAGGATACCAGGGGAGGCTGTAAGTACGAACACGTCCATGTGCGTTATTTTGCTGGCGTGTTTTCCAAGAGGCAAGGAGAATGTTTCGCCCCGAGGAGGAGATGGTATGCGGCGGCCCCCTGTTTCCCATTAGGGCTGGCCGCCGCGAGGGGCAGATTACGGAATAGAATTGCTGCAGAGATGTTTATGTCTCATCTATCCAAACGGGAGCACACACACACACACACACACACATACACACAGACATAAAATTTATTACTATGATTATTTAAAATTACTTTTACTTCGTAGTTTTATTGTAATGTATTATTCATTTCTTCTCATTCTTGCTACGATTTTCCATTTATTATTATTATTATTGTTATTATTATTACTATCATTATTATGTCTCTGTTCTTTGTTCTTTTATGATAATCTCCTCTTGCCACCAGGGAAAATAAAATTACTGTTATTATTTCTATTACAGACACATACACACACACTCTCTCTCTCTCTCTCTCTCTCTCTCTCTCTCTCTCTCTCTCTCTCTCTCTCTCTCTCTCTCTCTCTCTCTCTCTCTCTCTCTCTCTCTCTCTCTCTCTCACAACAATGCGATATTGCCCACCACAACGACAAACAAGCGGGGCAGAGGAGGGGAGTGTGATGGTTGATGGGGAGGGAAGGAAAGGAGGCGCGCGGGGAGAGAAAGGGCGGGGGAGCGCTACAAGATGAGGGAAGATAGTGGTATAAGATAGAGCGGGAGGGGAGCGAGGGGAGGAGAGAGAGAGAGAGAGAGAGAAAGAGAGAGGAGGGGAGGACGATAATAAAAGGATGAGGAAAGAAGAGGAAAAAGAGAACTTGAGACTAGCATGAGGGATACGGGTGTACTGTTTGCCTCCTCCCTTCCCTCCAACCCAGCCACAGCAGACCAGTCCTCGTTCTCCATTCTAACTCTCCCTCTGTACCTCTTCCCTCCTTCCATCACTGGCCTTGCATGTCTGTTTTTTTTTTTTTTTCGATAGGTTTTGTTTGATTGGTACGTGTGTGTGTGTGTGTGTGTGTGTGTGTGTGTGTGTGTGTGTGTCGGTGTGTATGTGTGGGTGGGTAGGTGGGTGGATGGGTGAGTTGGTCTGTGTGTGCTACAACGTACAGTAAAAGTATAGAAGGTGGAAAGACAAAAGGGAAAAAAGGGAAATAAAAAAAAAGTTATAGGCAATGCAGTACGCTTACTAGGAGGCGGTGTAAGGACCGTCAAAGCTTTCCTTTCTTTCCCATCGGAACACAAAAAACACTACCTTTTTACAAGTCTCAGAGAGAGAAAAATCTACTTCTAAAACTTCTTTCAAAAACACGCCTACTTTCACCTTCATCCTTTCCTTCCTCCTCACCCATCCAAGCCCTCAGTCTAGCTCCCCTCAGTCCCCTCTCCCTCATCTCCAGCAGCGTCTACGTAACTTCTCCCGCCTCCAATCTTACGGAGCTCCTGTGTATGCCTGGTGAAGACGTAACATTGAAATACAAATGATCAGTAGAGAAGCAGCACATGAAATCACAATCTATTTTTTTCTTACGTAAGCTCTCTCTCTCTCTCCTCTCTCTCCTCTCTCTCTCTCTCTCATCTCTCTCTCTCTTCTCTCTCTCCTCTCTCTCTCTCTCTCTCTCTCTCTCTCTCTCTCTCTCCTCTCATGATCCGAAGGGAAGGAGGGAAGAAAAATCTATGCAAGACAAGACAGTGTTTCAGTGTTTTTTGCAACTTTGTGATAAATAGACTTTGAAGCTTTTAACATAAACCGATTTCGTCTCCTTATGCAAATGTCTAGAAAACTCAGGAATCAGAGAGGCAGAGATAAAAGAATCTGTCTTTCTGTCTGTCTGTTCTGTCCCTCGTTCGCCAGAGACAGACAAACAAACTCCCTTGCAAAAACAAAACTAGAGAGACAGACACGAAAAAAAACACCTTTATAGCTTTCCAGAGGAGAGGAGGAGAGAGAGAGGGGAGGGAGAGAGAGAGAGGAGAGGAGGAGAGAGAGAGGAGGAGAGAGGAGAGAGAGAGAGAGAGAGAGAGAGAGAGAGTAATTGTTTTTCCCAGCACGAACGAATGTGGACGTAAGGTGAGGCCCTGAGATACGCCTGTGACGCTGCGGGGTGTTACGTTACAGCCTGGGGAGTGTCACAAGAGGGGAGGAAAAGAAGGAGGGGAATGAGAGAACGAAGGGAAGGCAAAGGTCGGAAGGTTGCGGCTGAGGAAAGTTGATAATAGGAGGGAGGAAAGGACAACCGTGGCGAGGGGAGAGAACTAAAGGTGAGAAGAGAAGGAGGAGAAACATGAAGGGCACGAGGGAAATACTTAGCACGTACAAGGAAAACAAGAACGAAGTAAAGGAGGAAGGAGAGGTAACGAGAGGGAAGGGTGAGAGTAAGAGAGAGTGTGAGAGGGAAAGGATTTAGGGAAGAGAAAAAGGACGGGGGAGGGTCTCAGAGAAGAAGGGAGGGAAGGAGGGAGCGATGGAGGGAAGGAGAAAAGTCTTGTGGATGACAATGATGGATGAGCGAAGATGGCGAGGAAAGGAGAGGACCGGGAGAAAATTAAAAGAAAAAAAACCCCGATGCGAAAAAAAGATCATGAAATAGGGAAGAAGTTAGTAATTACCACAAAAAATGGGGTTAAGTAAAGGGAGGAAATAAATGATCCGCATTATGCCGGAAAAAACACGACGAATTATAAATGGGAGGAGGAGGAGGAGGAGGAGGAGCGGAAAGGGAGACGGAAGGAGGGATGGACGGAGGAGGAAAAGGGAGGAGAAAAGAGGGAGTCAGAGGAGAGAAAAGTGTGGTCTTGAGAGGATGTTTCGGTAAGGAGAAGTAATGAGTGTTTTTCTATGAAGATACACCTTAAGTGCTACTTTTCTCCGGGCGAGGCACTCGAGAAGGGGAGGAGGAGAAAGGGGAGAAGAGGATGAGGGGAAAAGGTAACAGGAACACGCGCCGGAGGGAGGGAGGTGTGTGTGTGTGTGTGTGTGTGTGTGTGTGTGTGTGTGTGTGTGTGTGTGTGTGTGTGTGTGTGTGTGTGTGTGTGTGTGTGTGTGTGTGTGTGTGTGCGGTGGGGTAGGGTGCGTAAATAATGGTAACTATGGAATTCTGGGAAGCAAGGTGGTGGTGTGAGGTATGATGTTAATGTGAGGGTGGAGATAATGAGAGTGGAGGTGGCGAGGGCGGGGCCGAGGGTGGTGACTGATGGTGGAGGAGGAGGAGGAGGAGGAGGAGGAGGAGGAGGAGGAGACAATGACGACGACGACGAACGTGGGAGAAAAGAATGTGAAGGAGAAAGAATAGAAGGAGAATTACCGGTATATGAACGAGGGAAGAAGAGCGCGATGGGTGAAGAAACGAGGAAGTGAAGAATGTGGAGGAGGAGGAGGAGGAGGAGGAGGAGGAGGAGGAAGTGAGAGACAACGCGACAACGAGAGCGATGAGGTGTGAGGAGTGAATGAGGAAGACAATGCAATACTCATAAAGATGACGAGTGACAGAAGGACGTGTCATGCAGATAACAATGAGTAATGCAAGAGGTGAGGACAACTTATGTGAAGTGAAGCAAAGAAAAAAAAAAAAACGAAAAGTAGTGAAGTTGTGAATAAGAAAACAATCAAGGGAAGAAAAGCACATGACTGCAGGTGTTTGCTGTTGTTGTTGGTGTTTATGTCTCATTCAGCAGTTTGAAGGCATTGAAGGAAGCTCACTAAAAACACAAACACACAAATAGACAGACAACCACACACACACACACACACACACACATACACACACACACACACACACACACACACACACACACAAATAGACAGACACATAGACAAACAAACAAGCAAACACACAGTCACATACTTAAAATAGACAGACAGACACAAAAATACCTACTCTTTATCATAGACATATCATTAGTTATCCTCAGTTAACATAAGAGCAACTGCAAGGTAGAGCAAATTACCTCTCAGTGACCCTGGCAAGAGAAATGAAGACGCAAGGAAGATGAAGATAAAGGAAGAGGTAGAGATGGTCGTGGTCAACTTAATTTCCCTGGCCATTTTTTACCCAGTAATGGTACGTCTCCTTCTTCCCTCGCAGTGGTCATTTCGATGATAAATTTCCGTCAGCACACGAGACCACTCACGATACAGGCCCGTAATTAGTCTGATCATGAAGAAATACTAATTAATTTGTGCTCATCAGCTCATTTCGTCTTGTCAGTCATTATCGTAAGCAAAATAATCTAAAGAGCAGTACACACGCGCGCTGACACACACACACACACACACACACACACACACACACACACACACACACACACACAGAAAGAAAGAGAAAGGGGCAAGCAGACAGACATAGACAGACAGATCGACAGACCGATAGATAGACAACTATATAAGACAGGCAGACAAACAGACAGACAGAGATGGAGAGACACACAGCCACACAGACACTTTCAAGATGCGTAGCTCTGCGGTATGGGCTGAGCTAAGCATCACTTTAACAACAACACGCCACCAACAACAACACTCACAGTTACGACACACACAAGACTCCACCAGTTTGCCGCGACAGATCAACCAGCGGATTAACTCATGCTTAATTAACACAGACTTATGTAGTTAATGTTAGTAGAATTAATTGCTCAGATATTACGAAACACTGATTGCCCTCGTGTATATCTGACACACATTTGCATACGATGAAACACGGTCTTGTTGTATGCCTTTATACTCCCCACACTCTCTCTCTCTCTCTCTCTCTCTCTCTCTCTCTCTCTCTCTCTCTCTCTCTCTCTCTCTCTCTCTCTCTCCGTCTCATGCTGTGCTAATCAGATGCATTCATACACTCACGTACATGGTAAAGTGAAGATGCAAGAGGACTGTAAAGATAGGAACAGATGAGGGATGAGGAGGAGTAGAACACACGTCAAAATTATCACCTTAAAGAGAGGAATGGTGATAAGAAATGCGGTAATAAAAGTCGTGATAGTGTACGTAGGGCAGGAGTGAGAAGGATGATGGGTAGACGTAAGGGAAGGAGGAGGAAGGGAGAAGGTTCTCCATTACCGGTACACCACTCACGTCCTTCAATTATTATGAGTTATCTGACAACCTTCCACTTGTTCTAAGACGGATGCCTTGCCCTGCTTGTCTTGCCCCTACACACACACACACACACACATCACCCTCTCCTCCCTCACTCAAGCACTCTAAAACGTCAGTCTTCTCTTCCTCTCTATTCTTGTCCCTCCTCCCCTTCGCCTCTACTAAACATCACTCGTAACCGTCCTCTTCATTTGTCTGTCACTTGGTGCTCTATTTTCATCTTGCATGTGGTTCACTTGTTTTTTTAATACGAATTACGTTCCTTTTAAGTTCTCTTAATGAAAAATCGTGGTGTTATTTGCTGATTTGAGTGTGAAAAACAGAAAAGAGATTACGGTGTATCGTATTCTGTAGCATCTCGTACTATGTCTTGCTCAGTACAGAGGAAATAGATTATGAGGCATGTAAAATAAGACAGTTGGAATAATTTTCAAATAGGCAACGGTCACGTACTGTAATATATTTCTAGCTAGAGTCAGTTGCACTACATGGTTGCACAAAACCTCATGAAAACAAGGATCATGTTATAAAAAATACTCAATAAGAAAAATCAATCCAGAATCTAGGAAAACTAAATCATACATTTTAATTCAATAGTAACAAAATAAGAACGCATATTATCTAGTGTTGTGAAGGTACACGTAATACACAGGTTTACGTAATAACACTAGTAGTTCGCATTTCCTGCCTCACAAAGCTAGACAACAACACTTCACTTCCCGGAAAATTGTGATTGATGTTCAGCACCACAAGAAAGCTTTTTTTGTGTGTGTGTGGGGAGGAGGGGAAGGTGAATTTCCAAATATTCGATAGTGCATTATGTTGATGCAGTGCGCGTGTGATGCCTCCGTGAGTGTGTGTGTGTGTGTGTGTGTGTGTGTGTGTGTGTGTGTGTATGTGTGTGTGAGATGAAAAAGTATCAGTACTCCGTTATCCTGTGGCAAAAGTGATGGCGGTGGTGGTGGTGGTGTTGTATACATTTCTTTGTTGGCTGTTTTCTTTCTTTTTCAGCGAGGCAAAAGGGTTTCTCGGAATAACACAGGAGTACAGCCTAGTGGTGTGTGTGTGTGTGTGTGCGCGCGGTTTGTCTATCTGTCTGCGTTCGTCGCCTTCCCTTTGATCTACTTCAAGTTGTCAGCATGCGGCGTTGTCAGCTTTTTATTATTATTTTTTGTCTGTCAAAAGCGTCAGAGTGAGAGTGTGAGGACAGACGGGCGTGTAATCGGGTGGCGTGTGTTTTTTGAGTGACACGGACGGCGAGAGAGAGAGAGAGAGAGAGAGAGAGAGAGAGAGAGAGAGAGAGAGAGAGAGAGAGAGAGAGAGAGAGAGAGAGAGAGAGAATACTACAGTTAACAGGGATAGAAAGAACACGTAAAATAAGAGTAGATACAGTATGTATTATCTGTTCACTAGCCAACCCCCCCAAACTCTCTCTCTCTCTCTCTCTCTCTCTCTCTCTCTCTCTCTCTCTCTCTCTCTCTCTCTCTCTCACACACACACACACACACACACACACACACACACACACACACACATACACACACACACTGGGGCAATCAGTGTTCCGAAGGCCTACTGTAAACACATTAGAGTGGCTTCATTTCAGGGCCTTGATTACGTGATTGGAGGACTTATTGATGTAGAGAGAGAGAGAGAGAGAGAGAGAGAGAGAGAGAGAGAGAGAGAGTCCCTTAGGAGGCGTTTCCTCCCTAACCTCGCCAATTAACACAGCTCCGGGAACGCTTGAATTCCCTAAAACTAACATAATTAGGGCATATTTACGGCAAGCGTCTGAGGGGAGGACACAGGACTTCCGGCACTAGAGGGAGAGAGGGAGAGAGGAAAGGAGAGAGAGAGTTGGGGTGAGGGTATGCGGGAGGCTGTGCATATATCAAGGCGCGGTGGTGATAGGTGAGGCCCGGCAAGGTGAGACAGGTGGGAATACACTAGGTAATAAAATGTCAGGGAATGAAGCACGTGGACATTCTAAAGGGGCCATGTGCTCGATACGGGGCGCGGTGATAGGGATACACATGTGAGATCAGATTCCACCTCGAAGAAAGAGCCCTTGGTTGTGTGTGTGTGTGTGTGTGTGTGTGTGTGTGTGTGTGTGTGTGTGTGTGTGTGTGTGTGTGTGTAAGGATGAAAGGATTTAACTCGCTTTTTTTTTCACTGTGTCTAGTCTGGCGGTGTCCTTTTTGTCTAGCTGGCTGCATCTCTCTCTCTCTCTCTCTCTCTCTCTCTCTCTCTCTCTCTCTCTCTCTCTCTCTCTCTCTCTCTCTCGCTGGTCTGTGTCGGGGGATGACGCATGCCGCGCCGCAAGAACACAAGAACCTCCTGGCCAGAAATAGATCGACGAGAGCAAGAGCTTTGAATCTCGACCGCGACGCGCACACACAAACATGTCACACATGAAGAAAAAAAAAAAAAAGGAATAAAGGAAAGGAAAAGCAATCGTCATTACTCCCCGTACTTGAACTAAACAATATTAATAACTGGACTCATAATACTCAGTTGTAAATTTGAACTCTAAAAAATCCAGCGTGGAATTATCAACATAGAGGTGTAAATACGAAAACTGAGCGCCAAAATTATTTAATGTATCCTTTGTTTCTCTTGGTTTTTCCTACAGAAGACATGCAGGTAATCAAAGGAACAAAGCAGGGGATATATCATCAGCAGGAAAAAGGAAATAATAACACATCGGGCACGAGAAAATGAAGTCCATCTATGCAAATTTCTTTCACTTTTATTCTCCTTTCAGTTTCTTTACGTATTACGCAATTTGAAGCAGAACATGTGTAAAATTTTCTCAAGGATGAAAAGAATGAAAGGTAACTTGTCTGTGTGTGTGTGTGTGTGTGTGTGTGTGTGTGTGTGTGTGTGTGTGTGTGTGTGTGTGTGTGCAGTAAAAAAAAAAATGAAAACAGAATTTTCGTGTGAAGAAGGGATGTTTGTTTGAATAGGGAGACTAGGAAGAAGAGGGTGATGAAAGGAAATGGCTGGAGAAAAGAAAGTAGATAGGAGATGAAAGAAGGGAGGCATGGTAAGGTTGAGGAAAAGACGGAGGGAGGGAGGGAGAGGCGGCTGTAGAGAATGTAGGTATGGGTGAAGGGAACGAGGAATGGGCAGAGAGAGACAGAGAAGAAAGGGGGAGTGGTTGAAGAGGAAGGTGTGGGGTGAGTTTAGAATAACGAAGACCAGCTGAGAGAGAGAGAGAGAGAGAGAGAGAGAGAGAGAGAGAGAGAGAGAGAGAGAGAGAGAGAGACGAGAGAGAGAGAGAGAGACGGAAAAGCAGTATAAAAGAACAGGAAACGAATAATTTACACAGAATAATTTACACATAAACATATAAACAAAGCTAAAACAATACAATAAAATCACATTACAACCCCAAATTACAAATGCACTGCACAAAATTACCGAAGAACACGAAACTATAAACGAAAAAATGAGAAACACAGGCGCAAAACACACACACCTACGTACACACACAAGCCAAAAGAACCCCAATAACACACACACACACACACACACACACACACACACACACACGAAGGAGGAGGAGACGGAGGAGGAGGAGGAGGAAGAAGATAAAGGAGAGAAGGGAAGTGAAGTGGTAGAGTCTTCGTGTTCTCCGTATTGAGTGAAGGGAACCTAATCACTCTAAATATTTCCCTACACGGCTACTGCATTAGCTCTCTCTCTCTCTCTCTCTCTCTCTCTCTCTCTCTCTCTCTCTCTCTCTCTCTCTCTCTCGTCCTACCCACTGACTTCTAATTCACGTCCCAATAACTCTACTTGTTTGTCTGTTTATTTGTTTGCTTGTCGTGTGTGTGTGTGTGTGTGTGTGTGTGTGTGTGTGTGTGTGTGTGTGTGTGTGTGTGTGTGTGTGTGTGTGTGTGTCATATTTTTTTCAGGCCTATGTACTATGTAAGAGCATATATTACTATATGTATATATATTTACGTGTGTGTGTGTGTGTGTGTGTGTGTGTGTGTGTGTGTGTGTGTGTGTGTGTGTGTGTGTGTGTGTGTGTGTGTGAGTAACGTGAGTATGTGCGTTAAAATATCAAATGAAACACCCCCCCCAACTACCAACCCTTCCCTCGCCACCATTATCTATATAAACATTTTACTATCAACTCTTCTCTCCACCAACTAACAACTCTCTATTTTTCTATTTTCCCTCCTTCCCTATATTCTTCTACTATTTTTCCACCAAGGGAGAGGCGGAAGGGAGGTGGAAGTGTCCTGCAGGTTCCCGTGATTAATTTTCACTCGCAGGGTCTTAGGCAATTACTCTGTGAATTAATAATACATGTAAATCAGCTGGGATCCCTTGTTTTACCGGACCAATCTGGCTTATTACAATTGCCCTGTCATGTTTATTCACTTTGCAATAATGAGAGAGAGAGAGAGAGAGAGAGAGAGAGAGAGAGAGAGAGAGAGAGAGAGAGAGAGAGAGAGAGAGAGAGAGAGAGAGAGAGAGAGAGAGAGAGAGAGCAGGCTTTGACTGTCACATGGACGTGATATAAGAGAGCATTTTTACAGAAAGCCATTTGTATAAAACAAAATAATAGTCACTTTGTCTCTGTCTCTCTTTGTCTGCCGCTCTCTCTCTCTCTCTCTCTCTCTCTCTCTCTCTCTCTCTCTCTCTCTCTCTCTCTCTCTCTCTCTCTTTGCCTCGTGTCCCCAATTAAGCACAAAAAGTAGTCATCTGATCATCGGCTTCACAAAAATGACGAAGGCGAATTTCCGTCCCTCCGTTTTTCGCATCCAGGGATCGTAATGAAGAGTATCGGAGAGGCTCGTCAGCTCCCGCCCCTTAACAAGCGGCAGAAGAATGACGCGACGACAACGAAAGGATATTCAGCCCTTTTTCTTTTCTACCTACCTGGGTCCGGGAACTGAAAATTCAAAAGAAAAAAAAAGGTCAGAAAGGTATTGTTTTTTTGGTGAGTGACGTTGTTGGTGGTGCTGGTAGTAGTAGTAGTAGTAGTAGTAGTAGTAGTAGTAGTAGTAGTAGTAGTAGTAATAGTAATTGGTGTTGCTATTTGTGAGTGATGTGTACCATAATTATGAGTAGGAGAAGAAGGAAGCGAAAACAGAGAACGAAAAAGGGAAGTTGGAGAAGGAGGTGCACGAGGAGGAGGAGGAGGAGGAGGAGGAAGAAGAATGAAGCAACAGGTCACGAAGGAGAAATATGTCCTGAGTTACCCACAAAGGTAAAAGTGGTCACGAGAGGTCTGTGTAGATTACCTCACCTAAGAAGCTTTTAAAAATAAGGAACATAACATGGAAAAAAGAGAAAACTAAAGGATATAAACACTGCATTAGTTATAGTGTCTTGACGATGAAGGATAAACATAATATTCTTCATCACTAAACAAACTCGATAATAAGGAGGAAATTACCACACTCATAAAGGATAAAGTTATAATAATACGTTAATTTTATATAAAGAATGCTTACGTTGAATTATCTTTGTAAATTATTCAAATAAATTATATATTATTTTCTTTATCTTACATGGAGAACTTTACTTAAACTCGAAAATAAGGAAGAAATTGCCATAGCCATAGAACAAACAAGTAAAGATTCTAATGAAACGTTAATTTTTAATTTTTACATGAAGAATACATAATCTTGACTTGTCTTCGTAAATTATTCGAATAAACTATACTTTTTTATATACTACAAGGAGAGCTTTACTTGAAGGCAGATTTTCGTCAGGTTTTAGTGGCATACCATCGTGAGGAGGTGAGGGAGCGTTCCTAAAGGAGGGAGGCTCAGTGAGATAAGAGCAGGCTGGGGTCGGGAGGTGTGAGGGTGGTTGGGTACTGAGGCCAAGACGCTCTCAGGCGGGATTACCGGGGGATTAAAGCGTCGGCAGCCACAAGATGGACTTTCCGGGTTTGTTTACCTTTGTGCCTCGCCAGGTTGGTGGTGGTGGTGGTGGTGGGACGTTCACAAGTCAACATGTTTTCTTTTTCTTGTTTTTTTCTCTCTCTTCTCTGTGTCGTGTTGTAGGTTTTTCATGTCTTTTTACGTGGATTGTATTTATTTTCTCTATAAATTTCTCAGCTCACTCTAGTTTTCTCCATTTCTTCTTTCATTTTCTTATATTTGTCCTTCTGTGTTTCGTGTATTAGCTTTTCGTTTCTCTTTCCCTGTATTGTACTAATTTTCTCTACAAACTTCCGCAGTTCACTTTAGTTTTCTCCAGTTCTTCCTTCATTTTCCTGCTCATATCGTGCTCTTCTTCCTTTCCATTCTCAACGTGTCGTCTCCTTTCACATACTTTGCTCTTTTCTACCTACTCGCACTGCCCCTCTTCTCCCACCACCATCACTATTAGCTCTCCTCTTTTTTCCTTCAATTGCTGTTCTTCCTTTTCCAGGCATTGTTTTCTCTCCTTCCTCCCACAACTTCCTCTATCCTACACGTCCTGACCCTAACCTTTCATACACTCACTTCCTCCTCCACCACCATCTCCTCTTTCCACCCCTTCCACTGTCCCCCCACTTCTCTTTCCCTTCCATACACTCTACACTCCCTCCCTGAACACGCCACCTCCCCTTCCGGCAGCACGCGCCCTGGAGCACTCTGCACGTGTCGAAGGGCGCGTGATGGCCTGTCAGGAGGATTTGGGTGTCTGGGATTGGAAATGGAGGGGATGGAGAGGGAGACGAAGGGCAGAGGAGTAGAAGGGAGAGGCGTCAGGGGGCGAAACACCACCCTCGTGTAAGTTAATGAATGTGGTCGCCTGAACAGGAGTGGCCACCTCGTTAGGCATGTGAGGTGCCTTGACGAAGCACATTTATGGGAGGAAACCTGTTAAGGCCTCCCCAATTACCGGTAATGACTTCACTAGCACCAGTTGTCTATCTGTTCCTGCGGCAGATTTTTTTTTAGGGGATATTAGATAAAAACTGAATCACTTTATTATCATTTACTGATAGTTGAAGGAGAGGATGAAAGAAATATGATAAATATAATGTTGTAGTAAACTTACAGTGGCTGAGAGAAAAAAAAAAAAACAGGTATAGCTTTGTTTTGTAACACACACACACACACACACACACACACACACACACACACACGTAGTACACGCACCTTGCCTCTATCACCATAATCACGCCTAATCCCGCCTCAGACCAGAGTGCTTCCTTTGTTTTTGATAAAGGGCCTCATTAGAGATTCCAGTCAAGCACATCCGAGGCGAGGACGATGCCAGACTCTCACCGGAGCCTCAGAGTTCATCCTGCATCTGAACTTAACCTTAATTTCGGCCTTAAATTCGGCTCGGTGTTTCGCTATAATGGCGCTGCTCACTTGAGATGTGTAAGGAAGATGATGACGTGTGTTAATCTCAAGCGAAAATTCGTCCATTATCTCAAGCGAATCACCAGGAAAAATTACCTCCTCATATGGATAGATGTGTGTGTGTGTGTGTGTGTGTGTGTGTGTGTGTGTGTGTGTGTGTGTGTGTGTGTGTGTGTGTGTGTGGTATTGGGTCCGTACTATGGCAGTGAAGGGAGGGAAGTGTGAAGGAATCCACGAAAGGACGGAGGCAAGGATGAGGTGCGGAACGTGTATTTTGGATAAGGCACATGAGCGGAAACAAAGGCCGCGTCTGTGGTAGGTATGAATGGGCAGGTGTGGACGCGGAGATCACAGTGAGAGGGAGAGAGACTGACGAAACCCATGAATAGCCGACCAATGTCCCTGCTGACGACCAACAATGGAAATCCGACACTTCCTTCAAAGCCAAAGATCTAATCTGCCTCTCTTCTATTCATAAGCTCATCACACTCTACTGACTTTCCTTTCTTATGCCTTCCCTTCCATCTCAAAACTTTCTCCTCCTGTTCTCCCTGTTCCCCTTTTTATCTTTGCATCCTTCCACCTCTCTAGTCCCTGAGCGCCACACCTCCTGCTCTTACCTCCGCTACATCAGTGGTGAAGGTTCGCATCAGCGAGGCTTTCACCTGGAGGCTACGAGGAACAATGCTGGTGATGATGTTATTGTGGAGGGGCTGACCACTGATGACTCCACCCCTCATCCTCCTTCTCCTCCTACTCTTCCCAGCACTTTACCCTCAGGTCCTCCGTCTCACCCTACCACTCCTGCGTCCCCAGCACTCCCTGAATTCCTGACATCGCACCTCGTCACCCTGTATGTACTACCTCTATCCCTCTCGACGCCCCTCTCCCCTCGCCACCCTAACGGCCGTTCTGTCATCCCAGAGTTTTACGACACACTGCGTCACCTCCCGCGGCTCGCACACTCCTCTCGTCACACCCATCATGACCTCTTCTCCTCGCCGCTAGATCCTCCTGGCCACTCCTTCACTTTATAACGAGGTGTGCATTTATAGCACTTTTAGAGATTCACTGCGAAATTAAGTCTTTTAACAAGCTTGATTAAGTGCATGTGTAGGCAATGAATGAGTATGTCAGCTTCTGCTTTAAAACACGGTGAGGTGTATTTAGAGTCTATTCTTTAGAGATTTACAGAGAAAATAAGCTGTTTATAGATTTAATGAGAATAGATCACATTCTCTCACTTTATAATAAGTTAGGTGTATTTATAGTCTTTTATTATAGATTCACAACGAAACTGTCTTTCTTCATAAGTCCAGGTCAGATTCCTTTACATTATAATGAGGTCGGATGCACTTTTTTTTTTTTTCTGCTGATTCAGAGAGAGGGAGAGAGATTATGTCCCTGGTATGTTTATAATAAGTTGTGATGCATCTATATGTTTTTTTTTTTTTTTTCTGATTTAGAGAGAAGTGATTCCTTTAAGAAGTATGTAGTAATGTGCCATGCATTTATACTCTTTTCTACTGATTCACAAAGAAATTATGTCCCTCATAGATTAATACAAGGAAGCGATGCATTTACATTATTTTCTACTGATTCGGAGAGAAACCAAGTTTCTTTTGAATAAGTATAGCTCAGCACACGCTCCTTTTATCATTAATGCTTTAGAAAGTCCAACACTTGGCGAGCCGCAAATGGCTAATGGAATGTATGCAAAAAATTATGCCCCGCGCGTGTGGTTTTCTCTTCAAGCCTCATTTACGCCGCCACTGTTGTGCTCCCTAAGTTTCTTTTTGTTATTAAATCACTTAAGAATTTTTCTTTCCTTCCTTAACATCATTTTTGTTAATACCTCGCATTATTCTCGTCCTTTCTTGAAGTGCAGCTCGTATTTAAGAATTTTCTTTCATCTCTCCTCAGTAGGACTCCTATCATTTTCTCTCCAGGACAGGTTTTTTTTTTATAATCTTTCTTCAGTTAACATGTTTTTTTTTTTTTTTTTGAGGGGGTGTGGGGGTTGTCCTTCACTATGTTTTATTCTTCATAATATCATCTATTTATTTACTTTTATCTTTTTTTAGCATTCCCAGTTTTATTGATACTTTCGTCTTTAATATATTTGAAACGTCTTATATATTTTTGTCATTATCATCCACTTTTATTGTTATTTTCACTTTTACTGCTTCCTCTTCACATCTTCCTGCTGTTGAACTATTATATTTTGCAACCTTTCTTTGTGTACACCATTCTTAATAAATTTTTTCATCTCCTTTTTCATTCGTACTTCCACAATTATTTTTTCATGTTCATTTCTCTTGCGGTTTCTATTTGATATTATTTGATATATTACAGAGTAATATTTCCTTTCTTTAATCCTATGCACTTTGTGTTTCTATTATCCTCCACAGTTTATTTTTTTTTACAGTTTACAGTTCATATAATCAATCTTTTTCTTGAGCTACGGTTAGGTTATTAAGATATTTCTTTTTTCATAAAACTCATTGACCTATTTGTTTATTTCACTGTTTATTTTCGCAATCATTTTCATCATGGCGGTCCTCTTGTAGTATGTTAATTCAATCACTTTCCTTTCCCCTTTTAAAGATATCAATTTCCCTTTTATTTTCATTTTTATTAGTATTTTAAATTCTATTGTCTCCTGTTCATAACCTTTTCTTGATAAATGATTTTTTTCTTTTAATCTTTGTTCTTTAACTCTGCTCTTGTTTTATTGATATTTTCACCCTTTTCTCCATTTTTCTGATATATTTTTTATTACCTTTTGTTATGTCCTCAATATCTTTCTCTTGTTATTTCATGAGGTTACAATAATATTTCATCTCTCTAACTCTTTTCTTTCAATTTTAATGATATTTTTACTTTTTCTCCTCTTTTGCCAAAATTCTCAACCTTTTTCCGTCACTTTCACCAACATTCTTAACCCTTTCCTAATATTCTTACCATCTCCTCTATATTTCCTAACATTTTCAACCAATTTCCACCACTTTTACTTGAATTTTCACCTTTTCCCTTCACTTTTACAAATATTTTTAACCCTTTTCCGTCACTTTTTTTCTTCTATTCGTCCACGTTTACTGATATTTTCACTCCTTTTCTCTATTTTTACTGATATCTTCAGCCCCTTTTCTTCCACTTTTACTAATTTTTCCAACCTTTTACTACCTTCCCCTTCACATCCTCCTCCCGCGGCACTGATGACGCCCGAGGAACACACGCTCGATGCTCCACAGTGGGCATCCTCAAAGCGCCCAGCTCGAGTATCCTATTTAATTATTTTTCCATCGGTAAATATTGGTCTTTGGGGGAAGTCTTTCATCTCTCCGCCGCAGGTGATGCAGCAAAAGAAAGACTGCGTTGCCTCGGGAGATCCAAGTGTGTGTGTCTGTGTGTGTGTGTGTGTGTGTGTGTGTGTGTGTGTGTGTGTGTGTGTGTGTGTGTGTGTGTGTGTGTGTGTGTGTGTGTGTGTGTGTGTGTGTGTGTGTGTGTGTGTGTGTGTGTGTGTGTGTGTGTGTGTGTGTGTGTGTGTGTGTGTGTGTGTGTGTGTGTGTGATGATAAAAGTAGTTGGTAGTGGCGCATTGCAACGATTATTTATATCTGTTATCGAGCCAATTAAGTGACTACACACACACACACACACACACACACACACACACACACACACACACACACACTGTACCGTTACCACAACCCAGCTCTATTATCAGTCACCACGACTTCACGACCACCACCACCACCACCACCACCACTATCTCAAAACAACGCCCATTACCAAATTACCAAAAACAAAACAAACACGTGACCAATTAGAATAAAAAAGCGATACCCAAGACAAAAAGGAAACTCGTCTTTTCGGTGGTCATCAATGCACTATAATTAATCAAGGTCACACGAGACTGCACTAATGATACCACGGCCTTTAATTTGACTAATCTAATCGGCCATCAAGGCAAGCAAGACGCGAACTGAACCCAGGAAGATTACACACAAATAATGAGGCCAACGGTGCGTGTAGTCTCCGTTATAATCATGCGGAAAACTCGTCTTGAATCATTTGCTTTTCTACAGTATTAGCTGTGCACGACAGACCACTGGAGGCGCTGAGAGTGAGGTAGTGTGACGATGGTGAGGAGGGAGAGCAGAGCAGGTGGTCTGATGTTTATTTAATTATTGCAGGGCACGTGGCAACTGACAGTGACATAAGAGGAGGAGGAGGAGGAGGAGGAGAAGGAGGAAGGAGACAAGTCCAGAGCTGCAGTATCTCATTATCTCATGCACCCTATCAATACTCCCTGTATATCCATCGCCTCCCTCTTAAATGTTTCATCTCCGTCGCCTCCTTCCCTACGCACGCCAGTCCCAGGCCTCCCCAGCAGCAGCCTCCGCGTCTCATCCCAGCCCAGCACACTTCGATCAACTTAATTTCCAAACAACGTCTTCATCACGAGGCGGATATAACATACTCGACGTTCCCTTCACGCTCGACAGCTTGACGAATTCCTTCCTGGATGCTCAGGCTATTTGGAACATTGCACATTAACCTAATTGGTGCCCACTATTAAGACACAGAATGCCTCGTGGTGGCGTCTATCTCCCTCTCCCCCACGGCTCGTCCAGACACCATCACACTAACGTACCGGAGTCAGGCGATCGCTAGGGCTTGTGCTGGTAATGGTGGAGATGGAGCGCGCCAGTAATAGGTGGAATTTTCGATCTGATTGCTTGCTCGTTCGTTGTTCTGCGTCATAACCTTAGTGGAGGACTGGCTTGCATGGAGGATATTTTGGAGAGATTTTACTGCTTCAAGAAAAAACGCGAAGACAACGAACGCATCTCTGTCTCAATCATCGATTGTTTCGTCTGGAGTATGAATCGGCTTCGTGCATTAGACATTGAACGCAACTATCATGTTCCCAATGGTTTACAAGCACGAATACCTGCCCGTGCTTCATAAAGACACACACAAAAGAAAATTTCAAAATCTCTTGAAAAGGTCAAGAAAGACAAGAAAGAACCAACTCTTTAGAAAAAAAAAAAAATCCTAAGATCATATATTGAAGCCACCGAGGAAGGCTTTCATTCTCCCTAAACGCTTCCTTCATCTATGTCAAACGGTAAATTAGACATCAGGAAAGCCCGACTGACTGCGGTGGGCGAGAAGCACGGCGGCCATGAAAGAGTTTTAACCTGGCCAAGTGGTTCCCATCAAGCAGCTAATTCGCATGCCTCCAGAAGGCACATTATTCTCCATTAGAGTCCCCACGGCACAGTTAAGGTGGAAGTCGTTTCTGTCTTTCCCATAATCAAGAGTCCTGTACTTCCTCTTAACTACTTCTGTCTCTCCTCTGCATACTGAGCTTCCAATCTGTCGGGTCCTCGGCGAGATTTATCGTCTGCTTTCCTTAACATAACACGATACTTAAAATGAAAACATATTTCGCTGTGGGAGCACACTAAGGTACAGCAGCGGCAGCACCCACGCGCCATAAATGAAGGTCGTCCGCAGATTAAATAATTTCAAAAACATTCCTTCTTTCATTTCCAGAAGATTAAAGGTCAACATGAGCTAGTGGCGTGAAAGTTAAAAATTCCATGACTTAAAAAAAAAAATCATGCAATAGTGTTGCAATTTTGTTATGATGTGCAATACGTATACAAACAAAAACAGTCCCTCCACAGTGTCGCAAAGTTCCCGGAGCAAGTCGCAGTAGCACTGAAGCAATTTCCCTGACGGAGAGGCGCCAAGGCTGTATGCTCAACCCCGCAATGCTCAGGTCTCCTGGCAGCGTAACCATTTTTATTAAGTAAGCAAGTTAGAATTAGGCGCCATTAGTATTCATGATGGAGGCGCAGCTTTCGGAGGGCCGACTGTACCTTAGGGCGGCGGCTGCATACAGAGCTGCGGCTGCTCCTCCTCCTGAGACGCCACCGCGATACTCAGGCCCAGGAAGCCAAGCAGGAGCCTTACAAACTACGTGCGCGGACACCTTATTGTTGTATTATTCCCATCTCGCCCAAACGAGTCTGATTATAAGGATGTGTTTTGCTATTCAGGTTGAGGATAAGGTGTTCCATGTGTTCAAGAAAAGCTCTTAATTATCTGCGTTCTTTTGAATATCTACCATTTAACTGTCATTCTACAAAACATGAACATTAAGTAGTAATGTTTAATGCGTACCTGCCACTTAACTCCTGCCTTGTCGAAAGCATTACTGTGCTTTTCAGAGGTTTCGACGTCTTATCACGACTACTTTTCACAAGCTCTAGTGGAAGATATTGGCTTTTCAAGGATGCTTTCATGATTCTAGTGATAATTTAACAAGCGTTCTGCATCATCAATGAGCAAAACACCAATAGAACCTGAGTATTCACTTCTGTGGCCTTTGAAAATAACACTAATGAGAGAAAAAGGCGTTTAAGAATACTAGTTTATGTCCATTAATTCCGCAGATACATTTTTTGCCATCTCTCCGCCGACTGTCATGATCTCAACACCGAGTCATTCTCTATCACCTACGCACCACCAAGGACCTTCAGAATACGAGCTTATGACCATTACTCCTACCATCCCATCTTGCGCCACTTGTCATTGATCTCAAGACCCAGTCACTCTTCGCCACCTACGCATCACCAGGGTCCAAGTTCCGTGATGTCCCGCAGTGACGAACCAGCTTTCTGCGCTGCAAATGCCGTCACGTGCTTGTAACCTGTAACTCTAGAAGGCCACCTGGGATAATCCTCGCCGTCTGAGCCTCCGTCTTCCTCACGCTGACCTGCGATATATCAAAGGCTCTGTTCGTGTGAGTTGACCGGGTCTGTTCGTCACATTTTGGCAGGAATCTGTTTTTACGTCCTTTGATTTATGCTCTTTTGTTTTTCTTTCTTTATCTTTTTTTTTCTTGTTGTTGTTGTTGTTGGTGGTGGTGGTGGTGGTGGTGGTGGTGGTGTTGATACGTTGCTGTTTTCTTTTTTCTTTCTTGTATTCCTTTTTCTTTCTTTCTTTCTTTCTTTGTCTTCCTACCATCCGCCTTTTCGTTTTTCTCTGTCTTACCTTTTTCTTTTTCTTTTATACTTTTGTTTGTTTCTTTCGTTCGTTTTTTTTCGTTCTCTTTAGTTATTTCTTTCTTTCTTTCTTTTGATCTTTCCTTGTTTCGATCTTTTCTTCTGTTCTGTGTTTTTCTTTTTCTTTTTCTAGATATATTCTTGTGTTAATATTTTTCTCCACTTCCATTTCCTTGTCCACTTTTCTTCTCTCCTGGTTGTCGGATTAAATTAGAATTCATAAATCTAAAACAGAGGATAAATTCACAAATACTTTCTGCACAGTCTTGTATTTTTTTATTCCCAAGATATATATTATTACTGATATATTATTTTATTTACAAGCGCACTCATATTCTAGCCAACATAGCCAGGATTTACATATACAATAAATGTCTAAGCCGAGCTTCGCGTAGTATAACTAATGCAGACTGAATATTAATGATGCTATTTGACTATAAGTTATTTCGTTCTTAACTTCCTCAATGTAACGCAATACAGTGTCTATTTGTATTGTAACATAAACTCTGTCTTACTACTCGTGGCATTCAATACAAACTGTCGTATTCCACATTACCTGTACTTCTTCATATTACCTGCACTAATGTACACTATGTGCCCTGTACTATATACTATTGCTATTACTACTTTGTACTATTTACAACCTCCACCACTTTATACTAATAACACTTTCGATACCTAGCCGAAACTCAAGCTTTTTCTTCCCTCCTCCTTCCCTTTCTGCACCTGAAGACTGACTACCTCTGCTTCCTGTCGCCACTTGCAAGACAGGCGAGGGGAGGGAGAGGGAGAAAAAGAGAGAGAGGGGGAAGAGAAAAGATTAGAAAATTGATCGCCTGATAAATGCATGAGGTGGGTGAAGGAGAAAGATCGGATAATAAAAGGAATATTGAGGAGTGTGACATGTGAGGCGCTTATGAGTCGATAGATCTGAGAATGGAGGGAAGTACGTGTGACATACGCCGCGAGGGTGGTGAGAAGAACACGCGAGCTGGACGATACAATGCGACATACGACCGCCGCGTTCTGGGAAGCTAGTGTTACGAAGGCAATGCGCGTAGAATACATGGTGGAAAAAAATGGTGACAAAAATGGACCTGGTGCATACGGGCGTAAGTTAAGGGAACAATACAAGTTTTTCTTATATACATTATATTAAGTGAAGTGCTGTAGAAAAAAAAAAATGTAGTTAGTTGAGGGGAACAATAAAAAATTTCGCTGAAGAAACAATATACATTCAGTACTGTGAAAAAAAAAAAAATGTCAGCCGAGGGGAACAGTACAAGATTTTTTTTATACATTATGAAAAGTAAAGTGCTATGGAAAGATGGCCAAAGAAAGGATGTGGTAAAAAAATATAATAATAAAAGAAGGAACTGGTGCATACAGGGATAAGCTAAGGAAAACAATACAATAATAGTCTTTCTTTATATAAATCCTGAAAAGTAAAGTGTTGTGAAAAAAAAAATGTCCAAAGAAAACTATTTGAAAAAAAAAAACAGCGATAAAAGAACTTGGTGCATACGGGCTTAAGTTGGAGAAAAGAAAGCAAATCTTTTTATTACAGCATGGGAAGTGAAATATAAAGAAAATACCAAGAGAAAACGACGTGGTGGAAAAAAAAAGTGATAAAAGAAGGGTTTGGTGAGGAAAACAATGCGTCCTTTTTTCATAGAACATGAGAAGTGAAACATGGTGAAGAAAATATCCGTAGAAAACTGTGCTGAAAAAAATGATAAACAAAGACTTGCACACGAGCTGATAAACACTTATTTTATTTTATTTTTTTACATTCCTCAGCTTCAGTGAGAACGAAACAACGAAGATTAATAAATGACACTCGTGAGAATTAAATAGAAATATTGCCATGATTTTGCTTGTTAACTGTCGAAACATAGTAAGGAACATTTTTTTTAACCTGTTTTTGTGTCTTTCCTCTGTCTTGGCTCTCGACGCAGTTAAGAGCGCGTTACTGCACACATAAATTTTGACAATATATCATTCCGCCCCTTAATTCCCGTACTCGCCTCATTCATTATCATTCCTCGGGGTTCCTGTGACGAAGGAAGCACCCACGCCCACGCTGCCGCCCTCCCCATCCGCCCACTCACAAACATAAACACTCACACACACACACACACACACACACAACAGAGGTCTAGTGAGAGGGGGAAAAAGATGTATTAGAATTAAGGCTGGTTGGCTGGGTGGGGCTTTACTACTGCCTGGCTGCCATTTTTCCAGATCTTTATTGACCTGGAATCGACGTAGATTACTGGAATCATGGAATTTTGACGTCTCTAATGCGGGTTACGGGCGAGGAGAAATTTACAGCAAGGGAGCAGAGTTACGATCCGGCCGCACACCACCAGTATAAAGTTCCCGCCCAGAGTAGTTCTTGGCACGGCAGGGTGTGTGTGTGTGTGTGTGTGTGTGTGTGTGTGTGTGTGTGTGTGTGTGTGTGTGTGTGTCGGTGTGTTCGTGTACATGTATGTCGTAGCCTTTCGTTGTGCGTGTGGTCTTCTACTGTATGATTGCAAAGAAGTAAAGAAAGAAACTAGAGTACAAGGAAAAACAAGAATTACAACAAGAAGACAAATAAACAAGAGGCATTCCGGATTTACTTCCCGGCAGACAAAGCTGGCAACAAAAGGAAGTGTGTCCCTCACAGACAAAAGTCCGTCCACACGTCGCAAAAACCAAGGTTCGTTGTAGCTTTTTCCTTTGCTCTCAGTGTGAAGTTATTTGACAGCAATCCCGCTTAAGTGCGCGCTACCCCACCCCTCTGTGCTCACCCGGAAAGTAGTGCTACGGTGAAAATAGCAACAAGAAACAAGTAAAAATACGATGGCAATTGTGTTTTCCAAGGTATCTGCACGCCATGTCCTCCTATTATCTTCAAATGAGATGATCCCGAGACTGTTCTAGATCAACAGTCGCGAAATTCTGATTCGTCACAAAGTGTTTACGATTTCATGAGTAAAAGAGTCTGCGGCTTTTTGTTCTATTTTAACAATTTAAAACTTTACTTAAATTGATCCTTGTTACTCACATATCTACCTCCTCTTTTCTAGAGCACTCAAGCAAATAAAGGAGACAGTCAACGCCACTGATCGCACGTGAACACAATAAAAGTCGCCAGCAAAATGGATGTCACTTAGTGAAGGACTAGAATCAGCACAATGCATTAAGCCTGTTGCTCTGTGCACGCGGCGCTGCTGCTCCACTCAAATGTACGAGTATGTACACGAGTTTCAGCATTAGTGAAGGTAATTGCATTTGATACAGAGTTCCTGCGACAAACTATTTGCCTCCTCTCGTTCCGATGCAGCATTGGGCGCTTGTCATGAGTGAAGTATGCAGTACGTACTTCACGGTGGGTGATGCGCCGCTGCACTCTGTTCGCCACTGGTATGTGACGAGGCTTTTCCGTACAGCTTGGTGCACATACAGGGAGATACTGGCAAGCACATATGATTATAGAAAGACGAAAAGAAAATAAGAGATAATTATTTCGATTTATAAATGTTTGGTAAGGAAAAAGCTGAAAAAAAGTGAAATCCTGACAGCTATCCACCATCAAGGAAATCGAAACATTCCTATCTATACTGAAGGACTGACCTTCTAATATTTGCCTCAGTGAATCGACTACCGTGGTAGGGTTCCCGTTGCTCCCTCTAGGCGGACATGACATAACCGTTCACTATAAGAACTTCCTGATGCACTCCCTCATAAACTCCACCAGAGAAGGCCCGGAAAACGTTCTCGACTTGCACTACTTTACTTAGTTATCACTTATATTGCCCTCCCGAACATAAATCGTTGTATGCAGAACATTCATTCCCTTTTTCATGAGGTCCCCTACTGACACTAAGGGTAATGAATATTCTATATATTTATGTTATCATTATGCGAATGGATTTTGTGAATTTAGACGTGTGCAAAAATTTGGATACACGAAGCAGTACAAAAAGCAGTGTGTGTGTGTGTGTGTGTGTGTGTGTGTGTGTGTGTGTGTGTGTGTGTGTGTGTGTGTAGTGTCATTCGAGCTGGAGTTTCAATGTCTGGCAATACTTCGACGTGGCAGCGTCATTCCCAAGTCCGTCTGTGCATGATTCACGATTATGCGAAACCCGAGACGCCCGTCGCTGGCTGTCATAACGAGCGCGACACGGGGAATAATTCACATGCATTGTCGACGGGAATACCTTTGTCAAATATTTATCATGTCACAAATACTAATCCCCCTCCCCTGTCTTTCTCTTTCCCTGCCTCCTTCCCCAGTGTCTTGCCCACCCCTGCCCACCGGTGCCCACTCACCCTGTACATCCTGTCCACCTGCGCCGCCGCCCACAGAGGGACAAAGGTATCAGGTGTCGCTGCCGCAGACGTATTGGGCTCCGGCACGACCTCCGTCCACCACCCAGTTCTACTTTCGGTTCTTTTGTTGTGGCCTCAAGGCAAGCTTCCGGGAAGTGTCTCCAGTCTGTCTGTTGGCGGGCTTTCTTTCTTTCCTTCTGCACCCTTATAACGTAGTCGCCCTGTACCTTCACCACTACTACCATCACTATCACTACCATCACCCCTACTACATCACCACTAACAGTGTCTTCCACAGCACAGTGCCCATTACTCATAACCATCACTTCCTCTCAGCCTATATCTTGCAGTTCTTTTACCCTACTTTTTTTTATTTTACACATAAATGAAAAGAACCGTTTTTATATTTCTCCTACAGTGAAACCTCTTCTTTCTGCCCCTGCCTTCCAATTAAGAGATTTTTCCCCTCTTCTCCGATTTCCCTCGCTTACCTATCTGCCTCACTCTCTTATTCCACTTGGCGGGGTCGGAGAGGCAGCTGGATAGGGAAGTTGGACAGGCCAGGTAAGGGAGAAAGAGGCTCAGGTACGGCAGGTGACAAGAGGCCGCGTCAATAATCTTCCAGTTGCTCAGTGCACCCAAAGGATTCCACGACCCTCACCTGGTGCACGCTACTTCACCTGCACACACACACACACACACACACACACACACACACACACACACACTAGAAAACTGTCCCAGGTATCGAATATCCCATCTCGCGTGTGTCAATCCTCCACGTGTCGCCTTGCACGCTCCAGCCTGACTTATGCTCCGAGCGTCTGGAGCGTAATGAGAGACCCGACCAGTGTGCACCTCCATTAGGAATAAATTGTCGCCGATATAAACTTCACTGGCACACTAATGATTTTAGATTCTTTCGTGTCCGCGGCTGCCTGGCTTCTCCAAAAAAAATAACAAATTCGCAGCTGAAATAATGGTTTCAACGCACTCCCTCCTTTGAAGTTTACAGAGATAAATTCGGGTGTGCTGCAAAAACAACGCCGATATAATTAGTCTGGGGCTATGTGTGTAATTTCGCTGGTGGGAAGGAAAGGCGGCTGCACCCTGGTGGAGTGACACAGTAAGACACAGTAAGACACAACAAGACACGGTAAAACACAGCAGGATACGGTGAGGGGGACATTGACTGGCACCAACCTGTCTGTCATCGAGCTGTACTGGCCACAAAGAACGGTGGGCGGTGCAGTCACTCCAGGCCACTGACGAGACCGTAACATTCTGTCGCCTCCACCGTAACTACCACATCTCCACCACCTTGACCACACCACCACCACCACTACCACCACCACCCTCCCACCATCACTACTTTCAAAGCCACCCCTATCTCCACCATTACCACCAACACCACCACTTCCCTCACAACCATCACCACCACCACCATCATCATTCCACATTTCCCATCACTGAAACCATCTCACCTTCTTCCACCATCAATGTAACTGCTACACCACCACAAGCACCACCACCACCACTACTTCCTTCAAGAATAAAATCAAACAGTTCAGGGAAGAAAAACATCACATAAACAATTCACAAACGGTAAAGAAAAATATGTCACCATCGACCACACAAAGCAGAAGAACGAAACTTTGGTCCTTTTTGGAGTAAAAATAAACAAAAATCCGATGACCTCAGAATATTTTGGAGAGAAAGACATCAGGTAAGCAAGCAAGCAGGCAAGCAAGCAAGAAAGCAAGCCGGGATAGTTTACTTGTGGAAGGTCGAGAGGGGAGTCCTGATATCATGCACAAGCCCGATAGGTTAATATGGGGGTAGGGAGTAAAGGCTTTTAAACCAGACGTGGTCCGTAACCTCCTCCAGTCCTCTCCGGTCCTCTCCAGTCTTCTCCAGTCTTCTTCAGTCTTCCCTAGCCTTCTCATATCTTCTCCAGTCTTCCCAATTTTTCCTAGTCTTTCCCAGCCTTTCCTAGTATTCTCCAATCTTCTCCAGTGTTCTCCAGCCTTTTCCAGTCTTCTCCACCCTTGCCTAGCATTCCTCAATCTTTTCCAGCCTTCTCCAATCTCCTCCAGCTTTTTCCAGCATCCTCCAATCTTCTCCAGCCTTCTCCAGCTTTCTCCAGTCTTCTCCAGTCTTCTCCAGCCTTGCCCAGCGCGACACTTTCCTGATATACAGATACGAACTTTGGCTCCTTTATGAGGCCGCAAGTTTATGGGATAAATATTTTCGAACCACTCGTAGTAAGTTTGCCTCAATAACCCGAGCCTTCCCCGTAAGTTCATTGTCCTGGCAGAGGGAGGAGACAATAAAGAAATAACAGAGGAACCTTATTAACCTCCCGCTGCACCTACAGCCGCGTTGTAAGCCGAATGTGGCTATAGAGAAAGACAGACAAATGTTACTTTTTTTTTTTCCTCTCTCTCTTTTTCACGACCTACATCCAACACCACAGCCCGCCCCGGTGTGACGCTGCGGGGGGCTGGAGGAGAGAGGGATGAGGAGGGAGGGAGGAAGGCGAAAGGGAGGTACGGAGGCAGGGAGGGAGGGAGGAGAGATGAGGACATAAACAAAACTACACATGTGTCCACCTTTATAACACACCGCCGACACCCGACACCACCCCGAACCTTGTTTATGCGCACACACACACACACACACACACACACACACACACACACAATACCCTCACCACAGTACTATTATCTTCCAGACTATCCCTTTTTTTATTTGACTACACGACGCCGAGACTTCACCAGGCCTCGGAAGAAAGCCAACACCTCTTCGGGAAACCTTAGGAACCCCATTAGCAGGGCGCGGTGGGGGACGAATGAAAGACCCACCTGTAAATTACTTCACATGATGACTGGTGATGAAGGAAATGAGGAGGAAGGAAGGAAGCAATGCCGCGTGAGTATTGAGCGAGTGAGTGTGGGCTTCTGTTTGAGTATACCTGAGACCTGCTGAGTTGTACTGTACTTACTGCTGGCTGGGGAAGTACTGAGCGAACCATGGTGGTGGTGGTGGTGGTGTTGGTTGTGATGATGATGATGATGATGATGATGATGATGATGATGATGATGATGACAGGTAATTATATATATTTAAACCATTACCAATATAATATTAATGCTACTGTCACAAAAGAATATTAACAGTAAGGGTTAAGTCTAACGCATCTTTTATTTTCTATATATTCAGAGCATAAAAGAGAAGAAATGCATAATAGAAATAAATGAAGAAAAGACTATTTTTTTCCCCTCATTCTGCTCTCATTTTCGCTTCGCAGGAAGGAGTGATCAGCTGTTGTCTTTGTCTCTGTTCAGCTCTCCTTCACATCAAGCATACCATAAACAAACAGCAGTAATAATGATAACAACAACAACAACAACAATAACAACAACATTAATAGTAACAACAACGACAACAACACCAACACCAACAACAACAACAATAATAATAATAATGAGCATCAAAACAAATACGAAAGTCACTAAAGAACACTTATCATCAAATCAAGGAAGCACATAATACTTCTATTCAAAAGACGCACGTGTCAGGAATAATTAACATGCTGGAAGTAAATTTACCTGCTTATTTTTGCAGTGGCAGATGGACTGAGCATTGGGAAGAAGTGGGATCAAACTTCATTATTTATTTATAGATACAAATATTACTTATTTTTAGGATTGGGGAGATATAGTCAAATCTCCAGCGTGTGTGTGTGTGTGTGTGTGTGTGTGTATGTGTGTGCAGTAACGTACGCCTTCAGAGATCCAGCAGCGAGGGGAAGCGGGAAGAGGTATGAGCATAATGCTACTGTCACTTCTCCCATAAAAACCCTCCTGACTCGCATGCCCTGGTTTATTTATGCAGTCGCTTGCCGTGTGTTGCCTCGTGTAAAGCGTCTCACCCTTCAACCCCAAAGCATCACGGAGCAACGCACTAAAAAAAGGATTGTGTCCGCCGTGTGCCTGCGATGTACTGCACTATGTATACTCGTACGCGGAGACCTTGAATGTAGAATACTCGTACACTACACTGAAGGGAGAGAGGAAGAGAGAGCAAGACGGGCGGGACATTTCAGCAGAGAATAACAGGTGGCGTTTGGCTTAGAACGTAACAAGATTCTCGGTAATAACATGTAAAATTAGTAAAGTCGATAGGTTTTTTGTTACGAATGTTAGCGACACCTACGCACCATTAACATGTGGCATTCAACTTACAATACGACAGATTTGATCGCCCGTTACACGTAAATTAGTAAAGATAATAGATAGGTTTGATGTCATGAATGTATGGGACCACCTTTTCCTATTACCTGTACCCAGCAACTCCCCACCAGCCACGCCGCGCCGCCACCTCCCTCCTGTGGTACTGTTTGGCCATCCAACACCGAGAATGTCAAAGCCCCGATGCGTTCAAGAGGGCCAGGAGAAGTGAGCGCAAATAAACATCGCTCCAAAAAGGGCCGCTGCGGCAGTCCCGTAAGCGAGGCTGAGCTTTAAAGCGAACCAGTTTTGAATTGTTTATTGCAATGTCCTGGAGGGGGAGAGACTGAGAGAAACAAGTGGGCGAGGATCAGGGAGAGGACAGTGGGAGGGAGAAGGGTTAGGTCAAAAAAGTTTTCATTCCAGTTATGAATGACTTCACCGAAACATTTATTACAGGCTTGGCTATTCTCGAATTTGGGCTAATGCATTTTATTATTTCACTGGACCGTATACCGTTCAATTAAATCCTGTCCAATATAATAATCTTAAATTTTCAGCCGCACAAAAATTATTGACACCAATGTGCGTAATATTGCATTTATATTTTCAGAAACTGCAGTACCGTGTTCCTAGTTTATTGCACGTTTTACTGCTTCCTTCCTTCCCGCCCTGACTGCCTCCCTGCCTCCCTGCCCCGCGCACCAAACGGCCCACCTCAACTCTTTCAGTCACAATTAGCAAGCATAACCCGCTGCTTCCACACACTGTTATGGCTATTCACAGCTGAGAGTTTGGAGACAATTGGCTTTTCTCGTGTACTGGAAGGTCCTCATCCTGCTAACGTGAAGTAGATAATAAAGAGAAATCTACTCTCTCTCTCTCTCTCTCTCTCTCTCTCTCTCTCTCTCTCTCTCTCTCTCTCTCTCTCTCTCTCTCTCTCTCTCTAAGGCGCCCATCCCCGCCATCTAAACAACACCTTCACACCGCCCGTACACCACAAAGGCCACGATGCCCAGCGGCGAGGTCCTTCTAAACCCAATTATCGGTCCCTCTCTCTCTCTCACCTGGACACTCAGGTGAACCTGCCGCTTACTGCCGAAATTCAAAGCGAGGAAGAACCAGCTAGGACCCCTCGCTGCGCTGCTGCCTGCTACTCCATAAATCATCCCACGCCCCTCCGTCCCTCAGCACTACGGAACCGATCATTAAAACTGCGGAGATACACTTCGACAAATACATCTGTTGGCCGATAAGATGCCTGACAAACGCCACAGCTGTAAGATATATGGATCGACAAATGAACTCGTCAGCACGGGCGGAGGTGGTGAGACAAGGGTTGGAGGGACGAAGGGAATAGACAGGGAGGGAGGATAGGGCCTCGGCGGGTGATAACGACCGAGTAATGCCCGCAGTGTGAGCTAATGTGCTTCTGATTATTTCTGCCACAACAACAAAGGTTCGAGGCAGCACTCGCCCGAGCAGCCAGACTGTAGTATTATAGACACATTAGTCGTTGCCAGGCGGCTTATGAGGCCCCGTCCCCGCCACTAATGTCTCCACACACGATTGATGATTACAATATACCCGAGGATCTGCCCCATCTCTTACCTCCTCCACCACGCCTCCGAACCCACCCATCTCCACCCTTCCATACGTTACCATCCCTCCCTATCACCTTCCTTATGTCTCGCTCTCTCTATCTACGTCCCTATTCCTCTTCCCGTCACTCCTTCTCATGAGAGAGAGAGAGAGAGAGAGAGAGAGAGAGAGAGAGAGAGAGAGAGAGAGAGAGAGAGAGAGAGAGAGAGCGCGCTATTAGGGTGGTGTTTTTCAGTGTTGGTTTCGGCGGGCAAGGTGACCGGCCAGCACTGTGTAAGGATAGCAAGCATCTCCTCCCGCTGCGTCAGTGTTCCCCGCCCTAACAGTCCACGTTTACCCTCATATTGCAAGCGATTAAATCTCATCACGCCCTGCCTTCATCCTCTCCGCTTGTAATCATTGCACCGCCACTTCTCTCTCTCTCTCTCTCTCTCTCTCTCTCTCTCTCTCTCTCTCTCTCTCTCTCTCTCTCTCTCTCTCTCTCTCTCACGCAAGTCATCACAACTCGTACCATATAAAACCCCAGGTATACGCAACATCAATCCACGTCTTAACTCGATAAATCCAACAGACTCGAGCAGCTGCCTTTCGCCTTTCTCCCGAGGCACCGGTCAGCCCCTCCCTTACTGTGTTCCTTCGCACAGACACCCACTGTTAGAAGGCGACTCCTCCGCGCCTTATCGCAGCATCGAACTGAAAGCAATTAACTGTTGTACTCACCTCATGGTCTTGACTCAGGCTGTCCAATCTAAGGTGCGCGAGGAATACCTAAGGGAGAATAAGGTACTATGAAAGTAATGAACGCTGCCATAGGAGGAAGGAAGAGAGTAGTGCGGTAAGTGAGGGCACATAAAATCATCAAAGGTGCACAGCTGTCCATAAATTAAGTTTGTTTGCATGCATAATACAAATAAGCATAGATAAGTGGACTCAGAATATTAATAAACGTGTAGGGTGATAAGATAAGTGTGTGTGTATGTGTGTGTGTGTGTGTGTGTGTGTGTGTGTGTGTGTGTGTGTGTGTGTGTGTGTGTGTGTGTGTGGATGGGTGAGTGGGTGTAGGTGCTGTCGTTTGGTTTGCTACGTGTGAGTCTCTTTAAGCCAAGCTGGTGTTACATACTTCACGCGGCGCCGCCTCACTTCCAGGACGCGTGGTGTCTGGCAAGCTGCTCTATAATTCACATAAATACGCGGCAAAATAGACAGCGAGGCGGTGCAAGTAGTTTAAACAATATTCCAGTGATAAACTGTCAAGAAGTACGAGGCGTCGTCTGAAATATAAATGAATTTTTGCAAATGTCTATTGGAAAAAAGCACTCTTTAAAACGCTGGGTAATATTTATAGTCAGGACCCTTACCCCTCCCGGCGGATCCAGAGCAGTGTTTAATGTGTAATCATGTAACCTGCCGTTGTGATTTTCCGAATTTCAAGCTCTGAATATAAAATGCATCGTTTGCTATTATTATACGAATGCTTTCATCAGAGGGCCCATGATTTTGCCGCGGACAGTATGTGGATATGTATTTGTTTTTATTTCACAAAGAACAAATACACATCACATACGCACATATAGAAAAGGACGCATCGAATACACTGACATACCTAATGCCATGTTTGCCCGTCATTGATCATAACACTAATGCCCTCCATCCCCTATATGCAAATGTTCAGCTTTAATAGTGGACGTTATCAACAGCATTAATATTTACGACAACTATTTACACTCTGCTGTTCAATTTGGCTCACGGAAGATTTTGTTATTAATGTAGTATGGAGTGATGTGGTGCATGGCTGCTACTGTTGATTTCGCCTGTCATTCCCCGGTGATAGAGTGGTATGGCTCGCTCTTACCTATCTGTTGGTTCTCTTTATTGGCTAACAATAATGTTTTACTTCCTACTCGTCAAATGATATATGATTTATACACAACCAAGGCTGACTCTGAACCTGCATCCCAGCAAACAACTAACGGCAAGAGAAAATAGGTTAAAAATAATGTTTTACCCATCTACTAGTCAATAATATATAATTTACCCATAACTAAGGCTGAATCTAAAGTCACATCCCTGCAAGCAACGAATGACAAGACAGAAAGTACTCCAGTCTACAGTACATGTGATTCCCACTCGATTACCTCTCGGTACATATACATAAGTTTAACGGAGTGTATTTTTAGGCAGTTATTTATCTATGCTCTTAACAAGCAAATAAGTAACACGATCCTGAAGAAGTCACACTTGATGGTGATACAAATTTGTCTCTCAGTTCACGTTCTTGACCCGCTCTCAGCTTACTCCATACCTAAGTTTGATGTAGTGTATCGTCAGGCAGCTACTTATTCTCCCCGTTCTTTATGGCCAATAAGGAACACTATCCTGCAGCAGTCACATTTCATAGTGATACAAGTTTGTCCCTCTCAGCTCACGTTCCTGGCTCGCTCTCAGCTTACTCCATCAGGGCCACGCTAGTCGGCAGGAGGATCCCCGCGCTGTTAGTGGCTAATGGCGGTGTGATAAGGGTACGGCGTCAGGTGTTGAGGAGCGGGAACATCAGTAATGGAGGGAGAGGGAGAGGGAGAGGGAGGCAGGGGTGTGCGTGGTGCGGGGAAAGGAAGGTACAAGTGGAAAGGAACTACTTGGAAGAGGTTAAGAAAGTGTATCTGTACCATAGGGATTTGAAGAGGAGCTTGTGTCTCTGGCGGTGGTGGTAGTAGTAGTAGTAGTAGTAGTAGTAGTAGTAGTAGTAGTAGTAGTAGTAGTAGTAGTAGTAGTGGGGGTGGAAGTGGTAGAGGAAAACATGTAGGCAGAAAAAAGAAACAATAGTGACAAGAAGAAATACACACACACACACACACACACACACACACACACACACACACACTGATAAGCGACACAAAAGCTCCTCTACTTAAGTTTCATTGGACAGGCGGCTACAGATTGCTAACGACCTGTGTCCGGTGTCTTCAATGCTGCACCGCCCCTGTTCTTTGATCCTAGCGATTGTCCTTCTCTTTAACCTTTATTTTTTTAGTGCGTGGGTGCATGCCTGTGTGTGTGTGTGTGTGTGTGTGTGTGTGGGGGGGGGGGGGTTTGCTTCTCACTCAGCATTCCACTTCATGTATACATACAAGGACTGTCACGTGTATACAGACACTGCCACGAGTATACAGGGACTGCCACGTGTAAGTCTGATGGCTTCTTGCAGCTTCCCCTAATTTCTTATGTTCTAATGTTCTTCTACTTAGGCAAATCTATGTCATCATTTACAACTAATAGAAGCCTCTTTCTTTATATTCATGAAAAAGGCAAAGAAACAATAACACTTCCTTAAAAACACACAATATCCTTTTTTAATCATTCCACAAACTCCCTTTTTCCTTCACTATTATAAAATAACATTACCTGCAATTTCCTCCCGTCGCTTCCTACCCCTCCCAAAAACACGATCACCTCACCTGTCTAAATGCGCCCTTCACACCTGTACAAATGTGTCTCCCTTGCCTAAAAGAGGTGCACCTGGCGTCTCCCTGCCTTTGTTTACTTTCCCCGCCGCCACGCAAACCAGGGAAAACTGCCTCGTTACGATGCTTTACACAATGGTCACTAAAGGAGATTTTTATAAGTAAATGTGTGGGGATAATCGCCATAATGTCCAGGATAACGACGTAGTTTGTGTGTGATTTGTCCCCTCCCTTCCGGGTAAGCCCAGCGAGAGAGAGAGAGAGAGAGAGAGAGAGAGAGAGAGAGAGAGAGAGAGAGAGAGGAGGGAGGGAGAGAGAGAGAGGGAGGGAGGGAGAGAGAGAGAGAGAATAGTGGGATAGAGAAAGGGAGAGAAAAGAACGATCCTCTCTCTCTCTCTCTCTCTCTCTCTCTCTCTCTCTCTCTCTCTCTCTCTCTCTCTCTCTCTCTCTCTCTCTCTCTCTCTCTCTCTCTCTCTCTCTCTCAGCACCACCACCAGGTCCTGTGATGAGATTCCTTTGTAAATATTTGATCTGGGCGCCTCCACGCGGAGAACAAAGGCCATTCGCTCCTCCACTGGCTAAGCAAAATAACCGTCGACTGATAAGAAAAATTACCCGACTCGTATGTTCGTGCAAGGAGGGACATACCGAAATGGGTTCACCTCATTCTCCCTTTGTTCTACGGTTGAAAAATATCTAGATCTCTATTTCAACTTGTTATAGGGGAGAGCAGGGGAGTATATGGCAGGCATGTTCCGTCCTCTTCGACTTGCAGGAGAGGGTCGAGGCCTAGGGGCAGCGTATACGTGTCTAGAAAGAAGATGGCAGGTGTGGCGAGTACCTGGAGACCTGTTATAGTGTCAGGCAGAGAGGCTAAGGATCTCGGCAAGGGCTTCACCTCCGACACCCGCGGAGGTGAGGCGGCCACCCCACCGCGCCGGGCCATGCCAAAGGAACCCGCGTGTCTCCTGCCTGAGAGTTTCTCGTGTCTCGTATGTAATTTCGTTCCGCATTAAGTGTTTTGGACATGACTCCCATCACTAAACACCAGGAGGACTACATATCAAACCCCTTCACTCCCCTCAGCCTCCCCTCAGGGCCTTTTTTATTCTTATACCTCCTCCGCCATTACCGTCATCCGCTTTTCGTGCGGTCCTTTCCTAATAAATGTATGTACCCTCCCGGTCTCATTTGATGCTCTGCCGCGTCACCACTCGGGTACAAAAAAAGGGAGGTGCTTCATCGATACAGTCTCACGATACACGCCCCTCCAAACTCTCGCCGCGGCCTCGCTTCACCAACGCCCCTCACTTTCTCCTTTGATCTTTCTTACTTTTGCGAGCTGCATCAAGGCGAGTTTTGATAGTTTTTACTGGGAGTCTAACGCACCGCAGAACGAATTTTAACTCCTATCTTCCCCTTCCTTCCTTCGAGCTGATTTGCTTAATTAAAATCAAATTACATTCAAGCGTATATATTCTCAGCAAACACAGTAAAAATTGTCTTGCACTGCTACTGCTGCCACTGGAGTTATCATAAATATGCGATTCGGTTTGGTGGATAAAACATGCGTAAAAACAAACTTATTTGTCAAAATAAACAAGGAAGCGGTACTTCTGAGGCGAACATTTTCCCCGCAACGAAAATATAAGATGCAGTGTGTGTGTGTGTGTGTGTGTGTGTGTGTGTGTGTGTGTGTGTGTGTGTGTGTGTGTGTGTGTGTGTGTGTGTGTGTGTGTGTGTGTGTGTGTGTGTGTGTGTGTGTGTGTGTGTGTGTGTTTAAGCCTGTTTATCTATTCAGCGTACATCAACAGCTTTCAACTGACGAAACCACATATCTACAATCTGTCAACTCGAACAAAAACCACAAGATATCATGAAGCAAATATCACCAACTAGATCAGTCCATTAGGGAGGCAGGCGTGTCCAGCGGGAAGATGTGACCGCCCTTCCTCCCCCAGTAAATTCAAATCCAAATATGTGTACCTGACCTCACCTATCCTGCGTGGCTCCCTCGTGCCCTCCCTTCATCCCTCCCACTAACAAACATACACTTGCCCGGCGCCACCCGTCCCCTGCACGCTGCTCACTCATTAATCGTTGCCTTATTTACGTCCTGGTCACCGCGGACTCAGTAATTAACACACGGGCCTCGTCCCAAAGTCGTACGCGTACCGGCGGGACTTGCACAAGATCGTATCGTCCCATCTACGCCATACCTTATGTATAGTTATTAATGCTAAAATCCCACTAACTTATGTAGGTGCATGTATGTATGTGTGTACTTACAATGACCCATAGGGACGGTGGGGCTTCGTTAGGCTTGTGGGCGAGCACACGTGGCCGGCGTAAGGTTGCGGGGATAAATTACGCTTGAGGAGCTGGCGATCGTTGGAGGGGGTGATACAGACTCACTACTAGGTAAATATTTTTTTACCAAGTGCTCTTCATTGACATTTATTTATTTTTTTTTTACCATGATGTATGTTGTCGCTTTATACTTGTTTTTTTTTATTTACTTGAGAACACGTTTAGTGCTTCATTTGGTTACCTGTGAACTACGTAACAGCATCTAAAATCCTCGTGAGCCCTCCCTGGGTGTGACAAATCTTCGTTCTTTCCATTCTTATATTGTGTGAAAAGCTCAACGAAAGCCATTAGAAAAGAAAGACATATCTTGTTTTTTTTTATATTTTTTTATGGAAATTAGTTTAATGTTTATTTTGTATCCTAAGTTATTAGATTCACAAACCTCACGACGCAAATTCAAGAAACCGTTACCTCCACCACAAGTGTACCAATACAACAACAACAACAACAACAACAACAACAACTACAACTACAATAACTACTACTACTACTACTACTACTACTACTACTACTACTACTAGTTACCTCACACACCACACCACCTGCTCCACCTTCTGGCATCCTCCCTCACACACTACGCCACCTGCTCCACCTTCAGGCATCCTCTCTTGCACACCACCACTAAAACCTAACCTCACTTCAGCAATCAATCTAAGTACACCTTTAAAAGAAATTACGCTTGTGCAGGTTTGAGACGCTGTTTTTTTTTTTTTTTTTCTGTCATAGGTATCAGTGTGCCACGATTTCTCTTGCTACGACCCGAAAAGCTGCCGAACGATGCCGGCGTGTGTACATATTCGTCTTTCTGTGTAGCTTTGCCGAGCGCCATCCTTCCTTTAGTGCTTGTGCCGCAGAGATAATGAACACGACGAAGGTAATGAGATGGAATGATGTAGGACGTAAATCACTCGCTAATTAAGGAATATGATGAATGTTTATGCAAACCAGACACACACACACACACACACACACACACACACACACACACACACACACACACACACACACACACACACACACACACACACACACACACACACACACACACACACACACACACACACAGTCTTTCCAGAGTACTATATCCTCTCTTCCGTACCCAACACCTTGC
>NC_087162.1:9342500-9370000 GCF_035594125.1 Scylla paramamosain | reverse complement strand
TCCCTCACATCGACTTCCTCCTCGCGCTTCATCTCTCCTGTCGCTCCCGTGAAACATTTTACCGCCTCCGTCCAACAGGTATGCAATTATGCCGCGGCTGCGTAAAACTTGTGGCCGCAGAGACGAGGTGTAGTCATGCTAAGCCACGCGAGGGAGGGACGAGGGACGAGGGGACGGAGGCGGCGTCGTGCCCTGCGTCAGGATGGGTGCTTTTTTTTCCTCCTGTCGACGTAGTTTATTTTCTTTACTTCACCCATTGCTACTTTGCATGTCGCCACTTCATTCCGACTGTTGGCGGGTGGCTGGTGTCGGCGGCGGCGGCGGAGCGGGTGTCCTAGGCGAACGCTCTAGGACATTAGACGCCCCTTAGGTATAAATAAAGAAGCCCTACACGCAAGAGTAGAGAGTATCGAGGAGACTGCCTGGCGTGGCACCGCGGCCCTCTGGTGGAGGCTGCAGGAGACGAGTCAAATGCTCTCTGTCCTGTGCTCACAAAACCAAAACTGTATTTTGGTGGTTGATCGCTGCTCCTAGTAACAGAGGAAGAGAAATGTGTAACGTGGTCCCATTTATGAAAACGGGGTAGTGGTGGTGGTGGTGGTGGTGGTGATGGTGGTGGTGGTGATGGTGGTGGTGCGGGTAGTGTGTGTACGCATGTAGACGGTGCGGCATCAGCTGTTGGTGGGCGGCTGTGGCTGCGGAATGCTGGTAATGGACGAATATGACATGATTGATACGCGACACATAAATATACTGACTTTATGGCCGCTGACACCAGAGGGCAATGACACGCAGGCGCTGTGTTTGTGTTTACCACTTAATTCAAAATTGTACCATGAATGTCATAAAAAATGAAAGATGAAATGTAAGAAGACACTTTCTCTGCTTTAATCTCACGCCTCATTACTCGTTTTTGTGTACCTTGGATGCGAAAAACATAGTGCAGTAACAGATGTGTTTCCAACGTCTCTCTCTCTCTCTCTCTCTCTCTCTCTCTCTCTCTCTCTCTCTCTCTCTCTCTCTCTCTCTCTCTCTCTCTTTCTCTCTCTCTCTCTCTCTCTCTCTAGTTAATCCCGTCCGTCAGTGGGTCACGCGGGCCAGCTGGTGGCGGCGCCTCTCAAGGAACACGAGATAGACTGAAGAGCACGACATGTGTGCAGCGCCTCTCCTCTGTCCTCTGTCCTTGTGTTACTCTTCCTCCTCACTGTGCTTCTATCCTCCCGGCTCACCTTACCTTCCCTGCCTGCCCTTTACCTTCCCCTCGCCTCCCTTCTATAACTCACCCCATATGGTTCACCCTTTGTCCCTTAGTCCCCTTTTTTCGTTTCCCTAATGAGTTTGAATAATTTCTTTCCGCTTTTTCACCGTCGTAATTCTTCATCAGTTTCGGGGTCACGATACATTCACTTTCCTGTAGAGCAGCAGTCTTGGCTCTCATCGCCCTCGTCTTCGTGCCAGTTTCATATTAAGTTCTTCCACTGCTGTGTATTTTTCCAGGCGTGTATTTGAAGTTTACCATTTTTTTTTCAATCAAAGCGGAAGGGAAAAGATGCTAAAAATTAAATGAATGGGAGGACGATAATGGTTATTAAGGCCTTTGTTTCTACGAGATTATCGCTTTATTTCGGATTCTACTGCCATAAATTAACATATTGACGCTGTAAGTTATTTTATCCCTTCCCATTCTCTCTCCAGCTCTCCCTCCACTCCCAGTACAACCCTCCCTTTCTATAGCTCCCCCCATCCCAGTGCCCATCCCCTCATTCTTACCCTCCCTTCCCCTGTGGCGCTAATGGCTGACTCCCCCTGCCCTCGCCCCTTCTCCCGCTCCTGCTTCACCCCACCACCTGCTCCTCTCCCTCCCCGGCACCTACACCCGCGCCGCCACACAGACCCGCCTTTGTTTACAGCTTCACAATGACTCCGGGTATAAACCAGCCGCCACAGGAAGGCTTTTACCTCTAATGCCGCGGCTGATCCCCTCCGTCAGTACACACGTCCCCCTCCTGGCCCTTCTTCCCTCGGTCGCCGCCGGTGCTGTTGCCATTCCCGCTCCCGCCTCCGAAGCCACCGCCATCAGTAACAGCCGGTACTTGCATTGCGATGATTCTCGTAGTGTTATTCTTATGCTGGGTGTACTTTTATGGGAGTCATGTGGTGTACTGTAGCCCAGCATCATTGTAAATAACACATATACATCACGGGCCCATCCACCCACACACACACACACACACACACACACACACACACATTTACACACATCCACACACTTTCCTGCTGCCGCCACGACCATCAGCTCCCATCGCTACGCTAACCACCCAACCGCATCATCACTCACCACTTCACAAATATTCACTCAAACACAAACACCGGGTCTGCACATGAGTCACCACCACACCACCACCACGACCACCACATAAAACAACACCCACCATTCACCACACTATACACCACACCACCACCACCACCACCATCACACCCTTGGCCCGCAGTACACGTCCCAGGAGGCTCAGCTGTGAAGGGTGAGTCCACGGAGGCTCCAAGTTTCATGTCATGTCCCTCTGAGGGCGGGAGATTAGTGACCTCCTTTACCCCACGCCGCAGAGAGAGAGAGACTGAGGGAGGTGGTTGTGTGTGGCGGAAGAGGCGACTGTGGTAGGGAAGGAGGCGAGAGGCGGCATAGGGGAGGTTATTGGCTGTAGTAGAGGGAACTAAGAGGCCTGGAGGTGGGTTGTTCACTGTCCGTTTTGACGTGTAGGGGAACGTGTGGGTGAGGTAGGTGATGGATGACCTCCGGTGCCACGCTGTCTGCCACACACCGCCGCCACTCCCCGCCAAAGACGCTGTGCAGGCGAGGAGGATGAAGTCACTACGGGGTTATGGCGTGGTGCGGATGGAGTGATGGTCGGGAAATGGAAAGTCATTAGGAAAGAGGAACACTGAAGGAGAGAAACGGAAAAGAGAAAGAGGGAGGGGGGAGGATGCGAAAGTTATGGAAGATATGTAATGGTTGAGAAATGGAAACTTACGACAAGAGAAAATGAAAGATGGGAAATAAGAAAAAAGAGAAGAGAAAGAATGATGATTAAGGAAAGAAAAGATAGAATATGAGAAACAAGAGGAGGAAAAGAAAAGGAATATCAGAGGAAAGAGGAAGAATAAGAAAAAGGAAGATGAAAGCAGAGAGGAAGAAGAAGAAAAAGGAGGAAAAGATGATGAATGAAGAGTAAGTAAAAAAGAAAAATGGAAGAATTAGAAACAAGTGGAAGACAAAGAAAAACCAACAAAAGAAAAAAAAAAAAAGCAAGCTAAAACAGAAAACGAAAGCAGAGTAATGAAAGCAAGAAGAGATGAAGGATGAGGGCGTAAGTGGAAGAGAAAACGAAGAAAACGAGGATCAAAGGGAAAAACCACGCCAAGAGAAGCAGACGACAGGTATCACGGGGAAAGACAAATACGCGCGACAGACAGAAAGCAGCGAAAACAGATATGTGAGTAATGGCGCCTGGGAGACAGCTGCGAGAGGCACATGATTGGTGGCTGAGAAAATATCACGACAGGTCATAGAAATACGCGCGGAAAGCATGGCAGGGAATGTAAATAGACAAGAGTTTATACTGATGGCTGTGTGTTTGGACTGAGAAGCAAAGAGTAAAGACTGAATTCCTTTTGTAGATGAAGAAGTGAATAAGTGTGTGCTTGAACTGAAAAGTGAAGAGAGAAAGAGAGAGAAAGAAAAAGAGAATTTACTAAGACAATGAAGTAAAAACACAAGAAATAAGAACGTAGGAAATGATGAACTAATAGATGTGTGTTTGGACCGAAATATAAAAAAGAAACGAGTAAACTCACTATTACATTAAAGAAAAAGACGAGATGCAATAAGAGAAACACGAAATCAGTCCAAGGAAATGGATGAGACAAACGAGATGAAGGTAAAACAGGTTATTCCTCTCCTCCCAGGGGAGGTACGAACTACCCCACCCCTTCTCTCTCTCTCTCTCTCTCTCTCTCTCTCTCTCTCTCTCTCTCTCTCTCTCTCTCTCTCTCTCTCTCTCTCTCTCTCTCTCGTACCTGAGGCGCTTATAGTAAATTAGATCGATGGCGTCCGGTAAGAGTAGCAGCTGCAGCGTTAATCAATACAGGGTGCAAGTTTTGAGCCCCCATCTCAAAAGCTCAGTGAGGGATGACCTTCCAACACGAGGCACCAAAAGAGCACAGGGGTCAGGTTTCATGCGCTGGGTGGTATGGTATTGTTGTTAATACTGCTGCTGCTGCTGCTGCTGCTGTTGCGGCAGCTTAATAATGCTACTGCTGTCATTATCACTACTACTACTGTTGCTGATATTGCTTCTACTACAGGTACAGTACTACTTTTCCTATTATTACTACTTTTCCTACTGTGTTACTGCTGCTGCTGCTGCTGCTACTACTACTACTACTACTACTACTACTTTTTATGTAGGAAGGGCACCGGTTAAGAGCAACAAAATTATAAGAAAAATGGCCCACTGAGGTGTCAGTCCCCAAACAAATTACTACTACTACTACTACTACTACTATTACTACTATTAATACTTTTCCTAATCTCTCTCTCTCTCTCTCTCTCTCTCTCTCTCTCTCTCTCTCTCTCTCTCTCTCTCTCTCTCTCTCTCTCTCTCTCTCTCTCTCTCACACACAGACACACAGAAACTCACACACACTATGCACCTAATGACCTAAACTAAGTCAACACGTCCAGTTTCATGGATGTTTAATGTCCTCGTCAACCCAGATTCCATGAGATCACTCCCTTCTCTAAGCAAACAGTACAGTGAAAATAAGCATCTAGCCCACGTCATCCACACAATGGGCACAGCCATACACAACACGCAGGCAGCCGTTACTAGGAACTGGATCTCATCTGACGCCTCTACTGCTGCCCATTGAAGAAGTGACACATGTCTAAAGTATTGCATCGCGAAACCCTCAGTGAAGCATGATACGCTCGGGATTCTGGACTTGGGGACATGTAGCGTTATGAGGTAGCAAGCTGTAAGGGCGATGCACGAGTGACAGGACTTAAGGCCACATTCTGAAACACTTGCCTGAATCCTCGACTACTTTCAATAGGTTTTATTTATTTATTTCATTTTATGTAGGGGGGACACTGGCCAAGGGCAACAAAAATACATAAAAAAAAAAAAAGCCCACTGAGATGCCGGTCCCAGAATAGTGTCCGAAGCGAGTCAAAAATTGAAGGATAAGTGTCTTGAAACTTCTCTCTTGAAGGAATTCAAGTCATAAGAAGGTGGAAATACAGAAGCAGGCAGAGTTTACCAGAGAAAGGGATAAATGACTGAGACTACTGGTTAACTCTTGCATTAGAAAGGTGGACAGAATAGGGGTGAGAGAAAGAAGAAAGTCTTGTGCAGCGAGGCAGCGGGAAGAGGGGAGGCATGCAGTTAGCAAGATCAGAAGAACAGTTAGCATGAAAATAGCTGTAGAAGATAGCTAGAGATGCAACATTGCAACGATGAGAAAGAGGCTGAAGACAGTCAGTTAGAAGAGAGGAGTTGATGAGATGAAAAGCTTTTGATTCCACCCTGTCTAAAAGAGCGGTATGAATGAACCCTCCCAGACATGTGAAGCATACTCCATACTTGGACGGATAAGACCCTTGTGCAGATTTAGCAGCTGGGGGGGTGATGGAAGGCTCAAGTACCTTTTGTAGGCCACCTCTCTATCATGTATAGCACGAGAACAAGCTGTGTTAAACCAAGGTTTGGAAGGTTTAGGTCGAGAAAAAGAGTGAGGAATGTACGCCTCCATGCCAGACACTATCACCTCTGTTATGCGCTCGGCATACAGAGACGGATCTCTGACACGGAAGCAGTAGTCAGTAGGGTTTTTTTTAGGGGTGTTTTTACGGTTCTAGTGATAGATTAGCACATTTCTGCATTATTAAGAGGAAAAATATTCTTGAGAATCCGGTCAGTCATATATGTGGCCTTTGAAAGCAGTCGTATTGAGAGAGCAAAGCGTTTCTGAATACGGGTCTTAGCTAGTATTCTCTCAAGCACGAGAAAGTGATGACGGACAGCGTTCCTCGCCACCCCGGCAGCGTTCAGAGCCAGCGGTGCGAGATAGGCGTGTCCACCTTCGGAACTAAATTGGCTAACTTTCTCTTACTATTTCTCTGACTTTATGGGAGTATCAAGTTGAATGTACAGGTCTTCTCTCGTTTTCTGTTGCCTTGACTAGCCTTGGCACATAGAAAAAAAAAAACATTGTTCATCTGACCTTGGCCGTGTCAACAGACTCGATATCGTTAGTGGAGAAGAGTGACAGTGCTGAGTGAGTGAGTGACGCTTGCGCCTTACGTTAAATTCATATTCACCTCAAGTGTGAGTGGAGATAAAAGTGAAGCCTTATCAACACTGTTTTTCTTGCACAATATTTTCTCCTTACAAAATGTTTTCCCCAAACATTTTTAACAGGCATTCACTTGATCAGTTGCCTTCACATCAATATTTAACAAACAAATATTGAGATCTGTGTGCGTCCCTTTATGGCGCGATCCTACATTACTTTGTTTCATGTTGTCTCAGCCCTCAGCGACCCGACTGGCGTGACAGCTTCTATCACTAAATATTTATATATGAAGAAAAATGTGTATATCCTTCTCTCTCTCTCTCTCTCTCTCTCTCTCTCTCTCTCTCTCCTCTCTCTCTCTCTCTCTCTCTCTCTGGATATATGTTTACAATTAAAGACAAATAATAAAATTCCTGATGTAAAATATTAATGATGAAAATAATGATGATGAAAAACCACAATGATAATAAACAATGATAATAAGAAACCCTGAAAACTCCCAAAAATAATAAAGCTCTTAATGTAAAATACTGATGTTGAAAATAATGGTAATGAAAAACACAATAATAATAAACAATAATAATGAAAAAAAAAATGAAAACTCTAAGATGCGGCAAAGGAGTGTAAGGGACCTTGACGTAAAAATAAAAAAAAAGTAAAAGGAAGAATAAGAGTAAGAATAATAAAAGAAACAATTATATTCGGGAACCGGTGAGTAGCATGTAGTATTAAGAATGTATCTCGTATTTTCTATTATACAATTTATTACCTTTGAATAATTACTTTCTATCTTTCCTTTGGGCTAATCCCTTTGTTCTGCTCTGCTGCTCCGTGCCAGCTTGCATGTACGGGAAGGGTTCCTTGGGTGTTAATGTATTGCCCTTGCCTTTGTGCTTCTTCCAGTAGCAATAACATAGTATTTCTGCTACCTTCATTACTGCTGCTACAACTACTACTACTACTTCTGCTACCTTCATTACTGCTGCTACAACTACTACTACTACTACTACTACTACTACTACTCCTCTTCTTACTCCTCCTCCTCTTCCTCCTCCTCCTCCTCCTATTACGACTACTACTACTACTGCTGCTATTACTATTACTACTGCTGCCAATATTGCTTCCACCACCAATGTTTATATTAATATGTACTACTATAAACAACAACAACAACAACAACAACAACAACAACAAACAACAACAACAACACTAACAAAAAAAGCAAGAACACTATACAGACACTCATATTACAAAAATCCTCTTCCGAAAGGCATCAGTACAGACAATTTTTAATATCATCTACTTATTCAATTTAGTTCCTATTTTCCAAGCGTATCCCTAAAGCAAGTGCCGTGGACCGGGCTGTAAAGGATTTCAATGTACCGGAAGGAATTAGGCTTCTGCCGGAAAAATCGAAGAGACACGTCCCCATAGAAGAAAATATATGGGCACGTTTTTCCAATAGTTTACGTTCCTTATCTCAGAGGAAGGGCGAGGAGGAGATCCGAGCAGCGTTCTCTCCCTTAAATCTTCGTGCAGCATCTAAATTTCTTCAACCCACATACATTCTTACTTTATGTTGTATTATATTTACTACCGAAGCATTCCGGAGAGGCTGCGGGGACTCTAGACACCCTTAACATCGATTTAAAGACATTTCGATCGTCCTTACTGACTTGCCAAAGCCGCTCTCACCCCCACGTTACTTAGGGCGGCACATAAATGGCACATAAGACTGGCAGTGGACGATGTTTTAGTCACCCCGTTAAACCTAAACAAGGATGGAACACTCTCATGGCACATCCCTCTCCACCTCCCGTCTCCTCTTCCCGTCCGCCTCTGTCAGTCTCCGCGTATCTGTGTCGCCATTTATTTTCTGGACACGTTCTCCCATTGCAATATTTCTGGGCCGACTGTGTCCATCTCCATATCTCTCGCTGTATCGGTGATCCAAAAGCAATATTTACCGTCAGTCTAACTCTATCACCATCCATCTCTGTCTCGGAGCGCCATTACGCACGGGAAGAATGGAGGAAGGACGGAATGAGCGACGGCGGGAGGAAGGGCGGAGCTGAGGAGGGAATCAAGAGTGAGAGGACAGCGGAGGACGAGACGCCAAGGAAAGGACAACACGCTGGGATGGTTTAGATCAGAGGTGTCTACTCTGGAATTCACGTGCCACCAGGGTCAAGATTATGTGAAGGAATTTTTCAAGGGTATTTTATGAGGGATCTCTGTAGTGTTAAGCCATAGAGTGATGGAAATAATAGATAGAAATTGATCGATTGGCTGATTGAGTTTATTTAGTAAGAATTAATCCAGTCCATTTCATATACATAAAACTTATAATATAAACAATTCTATCTCTTACAAGAATAGCTCACATTTTATTTTCTAATTTATTTTCAGTGGGATTCCTGAAATTGATTATTAGATCTCAAAAGAAAAACGAGAAAAAAATGCACAGCTATACATAAACCTAAAATGAAAGAAGAGATTGTATGTATTAGGCCAGAGGTATGAAAAGATTAAGTACTAGTGTATTAGAGGTAGAAGAGTATTAAATTATTAGGTATTAAAGTATTATAGTATAGATATAGATTATCAAAATGTATATAGGTATTAGAGTATCAGATGGTATAGTATGTAGGTAGGTCAAGAGAGTACAGATATTAGAAACTTCAATGTCTGAGGAAATAAACCAAATTCTGTCAAAGAATTGTTTGGTCACCCTCAGTCCAGCTTGTCTGAATGTAAACAAAGAATGTTCCTTCCCCTCCATCTGACCCTCACTGCCCTTGGATCCCTCTATCCCCTCTATCCCTCCCTCACTCCCTCATTCCCGCCTTCCCTAACTCTCTGGCCACCGAAACCTGATACTACCCACCACAAATCTGTTTAGCATAATTGTTGAGTTAACTTTCGTATTTGTATGTCGTGCAAACACACACACACACACGGCAATTATATAATCAAACTGAGCAAGTCTGATTGGGATATAATGTATCATCCTGACGACATGAATGTAAATAAGTGATCTCTCATAATAAATTACAATCTTTCAGCGCATCTTCTCCACAAACATACACTGGGATTCAGCATAGTGGGAGTAAGTTCAATAATATAACGTCGCACACATACAAAATTATGCATGCTGGACACAATGATGCACACTAGTACAGCATAAAAAAGACGAAAGAACCAGGAAAAAAGAAATAAGAAGGGGGAGAAAGAGGATGTGGAAGAAGAGAACAAGAAGGAAAAAAAGAAAAAGACAACATGCTCCTTTGTATTCCTCTCATTCCTTTGCCTGTGTGCTTAAGACCATCAGTCACGGCCGATAGACTCAGTGAAGTCGTCAGTCAGGTAGTGGCTTCAGGAAACACATTAAGGCGACACCGCAGCTTCATGATGATACAAAGAGTGCACCTGACTGGCTACCCTCCTTCCCTTCCCCCTTCTCTTCCTTCCCTCCCTTCTTTAGCTGTCAATTACTCGTATCCCCTCCCCCGTTCCTCCACATTCCTACCTCCCCTTCCAGTTTGCTAGCCCTCCCTCCTTGCCTCCCTTCTATCTTTTCTTCCTTTCTTTCCTTCCTTTCCCGTCCGGAGCATCCTTCCACTTCCGTCCACGGCTACGACTTTCTGTGCAGTTAGTTTCAATATATTCCCAAAGTTTTGACTGGGTAGGAAATGCTCGGAGCTCCTGCCAGCAGTCTTGAAGAGAGAGAGAGAGAGAGAGAGAGAGAGAGAGAGAGAGAGAGAGAGAGAGAGAGAGAGAGAGAGGAGAGAGAGAGAGAGAGAGAGAGAGAGAGGATAAGAAAGGAAGACAGGGAGAGGCCAACACCACCTGCCAGTGACATATCGCTTCAAGAGGGTGGCAAAATAGTGTTTACGTCGGGCCAGAAGGTGCTGAAGGTCCCGTGATAGCGCAGGAATGTGGCGCTGAGGCACGACGCATTGTGGGACACGAGAGGCGACGATATCTTGGAAAACATGTTAAATTCTGACATCATGCGCCCAGAAAAAGAAAAAAAAGAAGACGCGATAAGAAAAGAAAAAGTGAGTGTTGATACAGAAACATGAGGGTACTTTTTTCTTTCTTCCTTTTTGTGCATGGAAAGAAATGACGAGAGTTTTATTGTGCGTATAGGAATCGAGGTAAAAATGTATCTTTACACAGTGAGTTCTTCAAAAACTTCCCCCAAGGTGGATATGAAATGTGGAGCGCAAGTTTTCACACACTTGGAAACATACTTAGTTGCGTCGAGTAGTTGTTGCAAAGTGCTTAGTGCAGCGTGGCGAGGTGTGCGAAACTTCACTTCACTTCACTTCACTTCACTTCACACCATCGAGGAGCGAAATGGAAATATATGAATAAATTTATGAATACGTAACAAAAATACAAATCTCTTGCAACTTGTCATTCTCTGGCATGTAAATTGTCAGGAAAAAAAAAAAAAAGAGGCATGGTGTACAGTTCATTTTTTGCTACGTGCACTGAGGCAATAAATAAAAAATAACAGCTAGGGAAAAAAACAGAGGAAAAACGAGATTTATGATTCTTTTGTTTCGAATGTAATAAAACAAGAAAAAAAAAATCTACAAAAACTCCCCTTTTCACTCATCAAGGATTCTCCCCAAACGTATTCATCTCGATACCTGTCAGTCATTCTGTCTACTTATCAGTGTGTCTATCTGTCATTCTACTTACGCATTTATTTATTTATTTTTTTTTTTCTGGGTGGCGTTTATTAAGAGAAGAAAGAGTTCCTCCCCAAGTCAATCCTATCTGTCTATCTGCCTACTAATCTACGTGTCTGTCTATCTGTCTATATACATGTTTATTTCCAATTGGCGTTTAGTATAAAGGAAAAGGCAATTCTTATATATCTCTCAACGATGCTACTATCCCTCCCATATGTCTATCTTATATTTTATCTATTAATCTATATGTCTATCTACCGACATCATTATGTCTACTGATGCTCAACAAAGAAAAAAAAAAACATGCTTTATACCATTCCCAACGGTGATATTCCTCCCATCTGTCTATCTTACTTTCTATCTTCTAATCTCTGTCTATCTGTCAGTCTATCTACATGTCCATTATTTCTAGTCAGTGATTAATAAAGAGAAGAAAGGTATCCTCTTTTCCTCCCCACGTTGCTATCCCTCACATGTCTATCTTATATTCTATCTACCAATATGTATGTCTACCTATCTACACACTTTTTTTTTTTCTGGCTGCCGTTTAATAAAGAAAAGGAAACGCCCCGCCCCATCCACTGCCCCGCCCCACCCACTGCTCCGCGCCCCTCCCTCGTGTGGGCCTAACTGACGCCTGGAGTGACGGACGGTTCATATTCTCTCTCTCTCTCTCTCTCTCTCTCTCTCTCTCTCTCTCTCTCTCTCTCTCTCTCTCTCTCTCTCTCTGCCTCCACTCCGGCGCCATAATGGACAGGTGTCGCCATGCAGCTCAGAATTCGGTTCACTATAATTCAGAAGACTGTTTAATTAATTCCAGTACTGATTTACATAGTGAGTGGAGTAGCGTGTGTTAACTTTTTTTTACTAATTTTGTATTTTCACTGTAATCTGTTCATATATTCGAGCACAGAGGCATAGAGACGGGGAGATCTTATATGTATCTATTTATTATATTGTTGAAGGAGAGAAATACATATAGTGGTAGTAGGATACGCACATTTACTTAACCACACACACACACATACACACCTTCATTTAGCTACCTAACCACATACACACCTATACCTACCACCCACATTTCTAACCCCCCCCACACACAAAAACACACACACATACACACACTTACTTATCAACCCACTTAACCACACACAAACACAAACACACCCAGACACACACAAGCTTACATACGTTTGATTAATATGTAAATACAAATCCTATGCTACAAAGAACCTAATCGGCTTATTAAAACACATCCCACTGAGTGCCAAACGCGCCAGGGGATAAATAACCAGCGGAGAGTGTGATATAAATACCAATACGTGGTGATGGTGGTGGTGGTGGTGGTGTATCGCCTTCGCCAATCCTTCACCTCGATAAGCGCATTTTGAGGCAACACTCCAGTTTTATATTGGATACAGATAACCGATGTGTATGCAAACTTTTCCTGCCGCTCGTGTATCTATCTATCTATCTAGTTGGAGAGTGTTCTGCGGGGCGAGGGAAAGGAGATGATACGGCTGAAGTCACGCAAGTGGAGAAATATCACAGTGTCCTCCTCCCCCTCCTCCTCTTCCTCCTCCTCCTCCTCCTCCTCTTCGTTTTCCCTCACTATTCAGATTCCTCCCGAGCGGCGTTGGGTATTGCGGTCCAGATTTCTTGACACTATAAAGAAAAAGCAGCCGCCTGTTAGTTATTCTGTGCCGAGTGCCGACGTGGTGCGACCCAAAGCCTTGCAGTGGTCACGTGTGCTTCAGCCGCTGCGAGGGACGCCGGGAAGTTTCTTTGGCTGTTCGTGTGTTCGTATGTCTACCTATCTATGTACGTCTACCTATCTATGTCTGTTCGTGTGTTCGTATGTCTACCTATCTATGTATGTCTACCTATCTATGTCTGTTCGTGTGTTCGTATGTCTACCTATCTATGTATGTCTACCTATCTATGTCTGTTCGTGTGTTCGTATGTCTACCTATCTATGTGTGTTTTTTTTCCTTTGTGTGTGAAAGCGGTTGTCAATTTCTGCTTGTCTATCCTATCTGTCAATCTCTTATGTCTTTATTTCTGTTTGCCTATATATATATATATATATATATATATATATATATATATATATATATATATATATATATATATATATATATATATATATATATATATATATATATATATATATATATATATATCTGTCTGTCATTTACATGTATGACAATTTTTTTTCCTTATCTGTGTCTGTTTATCAGTTATCTATCGGCCTGTCTGTCTGTTATCTTCACATCTATATGTACATGCCAGAGTGTTTCGTTGTTTTCTCTGTCTCTCAGTTTATCAGCCTGTCCATTTGTTCGCTTGTAAGTCTGTATGCAAGTCTTCTTGTTTATGCGTATTATTATAAGCTGGTCATTTCATCAAATATATAAATGATTTATTGAACTGAATAGCATAAAAAAAGAGCCAGAAATAATTTTGTGGATTTTGCAGTGACACTCAGCTGGACGATTCCGGTGAGCCATTAAAGCTAAAAAGGTGGCTGTTATTAGGGTCCAGTGGTTAATTATACATATATATTTATCTTTCGGGATAGATCCTCTGGCGCTGATAAATAATTCGGTTCAGCGTCCACATTAGCCCTCCTCAATTCCCATCGTGAGCGCTACTAAATAAATCATGCTTACTGCGTGGCCTTAAATTGAACTGTACGGCCGCGGGGTGATCGAGGTTTTATAGATATACTCTGATGTGGTCGCTTGGACGCAGGATTGTCATAACATTCTTTTGTGTGTGTGTGTGTGTGTGTGTGTGTGTGTGTGTGTGTGTGTGTGTGTGTGTCAGGATGAGGCTGAGCGACCGGGGATCAGGCAGGCCACAGCGATGCCTCTATCAGGTTCTATCTCGTAGTATCCACGTCCAGTTGTTTGTTGTGGTGGTTTTCCTGTACCATCAGTTCTTTGTGGCATTCTGTTGATGCCCTTGGCCTCCTACGTCTTGTTTTCTCGCTCCTCACTGTGCTTCTCTGTGACTACAATAGATGGTCAGTTGAAAATATCTTTAATTTTACTTAGTCTCACGTGGCTCAACATGCGTGCAAGTACTTCTATGGGGTGAACTCAAGATTTTCCACCTCTCTGTAGCTCTTCGCTGTGCCCTGTGACTCCACACCTATGCTCCTTGACAGCTGTCGGTAGGCGTTAGCTTTTCACGGCTGGGTGTAGGTAGGTAGGTAGCTCCACCCGTGCCACGCTAGACCGCCAGCCAACTACAGCTGGACGCATTTCACTGCTCGCAGTATCCACTAAGAATTTACGGATCCAGTATACCTGCTCGGACGGCCACAGCTCCCCGGGGATTGCCTATGTCTGGCTGCGCGAGGCGGGCTGAAGGGTGGCCTCAGATATGTCTGCTGCAAATCGCCGCTATCTTGATGAGATCTGATCGTTTTCCATACAAAGAAGTTTGCCTGCCGCAGGAACTCTCTCAGACGTGTCCTAATTCTTTTTTCGACAGCAGGACTTGTTGCGCGCATGTCAGAGAGAGAGAGAGAGAGAGAGAGAGAGAGAGAGAGAGAGAGAGAGAGAGAGAGAGAGGGCTGGGGGAATATTTGTGTGCTTGTGGGTGGGGGATACACATACAGTGTGTGGGTGGATGTGTGAGTTTAAAGTGGTGTGAGTCAGATAGAGTGGTGTGCGCGTGAGACAGAATGGCGTGTGTGCGAAATAGAGCGAGATAAATAAAGACTTTGACTATAATGTTATCACAGCGGGAACCTCGACCTAGTTTCCCCCAAAATCGACAGTGAATGTAAATTTTCGAGCGAGGCGCAGCAGCAATTAGCAATATATAACAGAAACAAAAGGGAAAATCCAGCTGTCCATTACACACACGCAGATAATAAGTGAAATCTGTCCTTTAGGTAGAAAATCCAGTCTAATGTGTCATGAACGAATGGCATTTGATGAATAAATGTACATAGGATGATATGACGGAGTGAGACTATGCATGTGTGTGTGTGTGTGTGTGTGTGTGTGTGTGTGTGTGTGTGTGTGTGTGTGTGTGTGGAGACAAGAGTTTGTTTGTATATTCTTGGCGGGCGAGTAAACAAGCGAGGGGACTCCAGACCCATCACTCACCAACCAACACGATCTCTCTCTCTCTCTCTCTCTCTCTCTCTCTCTCTCTCTCTCTCTCTCTCTCTCTCTCTCTCTCTCTCTCTCTCTCTCTCTTTTTTTCTTCCTTCCCCAAAACCTTAAAAATATATTAATCACACTCCTACCCTTTTCTTCAATTACACTTCAATTTCCCTTATATTTCTCTTCCTTTGCATCGATATAGGTAGTAAAAGTACACGTGGATTGTGGGTACATGTTTAACAAAGGAGAGACTGGAGCTCGAAAAGATGTGGGAGGGGGACGGCGGAAGGAAAGAGAGTGGTCGGGAGGTCGGGGAATAAGGGAAGCCTTGCGGTGTCCCTCCGTCAGCTCCTCTCCCATGACTGAGTGACATCCCGGACACCCGCTGTACACACGGAGGCCATGTGTCTCGCGTCGCGGCGGGTGTTTGTGTGCCCAGCTGAGACGGCGCGGTGGATGCGGAGTCTGTACTGAGGTGGTCTTACGTGCATTGTCAGAAGCCAAGTAGCATACCGCTCTTCCCTTCCTCTGTGTTTTGAGTTCTTCCTCGATCTTATGTCCTCTGATCTGCTGACTGCTTTATAAAATTTGACAGTTGAGTGATTTTTACCAGACCATATGACTTTTAGGGAGTAAGTGATGGACAGAGGGATGGAGAGCCGTATGTCAACAAACTTTTTTACTACAGTATATCATCACCAGAAACAGTATTTGTATGAAATGACATTTGTATGAAATCTGCTGACAGACAAAACTATAGAGTAATTACACTCTTAATTCTTTGATTTTTTGAGTATATGATAGTCGCAAGTATATCATTTGTTATCTGTTTCGTGTACGATTTGTTTCCAAGTGAAAAGTCAAAGGTTTTCCTTTCATCATTACTTTAAAATGTGTCACTGCATAGCCAAAAATGTGGGAATGGAATGTAGAATCACATCATGAATGTAGATGCGAGACTGGAAGCGCAAATGCAGGAGGAAGGAGCGAGCGGCGGTCCCCGGTGTGGCGTGCTGGCGGGCGGGCAGCGCATTACTTGTTGAGCAGCGGCGAGCGTCCTGCAGCCTCGTCCGGCCACCGCCTCGCGTGCGCCAGAGTCATCCGAAGCCTTGCGTGCCGTCCGGGATTACTTGGGATTGTCATGGTCTATCTCCGGAACCGGCTGGCGACTGTCGCTGAGGACACAGTGGCTGAATTGTTACTACGCACTGCGCTTAAAACTCTAATGTGCTGTAATATATTTTATTTATTAAGTTGCCATACGCGCTGTCCCTGGAACTTCTATATACCAATGTACGGATAATTGCTATTTTTATGATAAACCAAGGAGCAAAAAGTGATCATCAAGGAAACCCCATGGCAGGACGCAATGTACTGGTTTTCTTATAATTACTCTTCATGACTGACTGATGTGTTTACCTCCATGACCGTGCACGCAATGAACTCTTATTGTTCTGTGCCTTCCCGATGAGAGGCGGAGATGACATCGCTCTTTTTCGATACCAATTCTAGTATTTTTGTGATAAGTACTATTTTTTTTACTATTTTTGTGATACTTCAGTGTTCATTTTCATACTTGAAACAATCGGATAATTAAAATAGCTTACCTCGGAACACAAAAAGTGATAATACTACTAATAAAGGTTTAATATATATTGGGAAAAGACAACCAGCCATTTCGTTCCCAGTTTTACCCTCTCCTCCCTCCAACCACCCTGCCCTCTCTCCCTCCTCCACTAACCCACCCCTCTTCCCACCATCATGCCCCCTCCTTCCTACCTCACTCCCTCCCCTCCCTACTATGAGGCAGGGAGGGATCCAGCCCCCTTGACTCAGCTGTTCCGGCCAGGTGAGGGTGACAGGTGGGCTGAGGGGAGGGAGGGACTGCCGCTGTCACCACCAGGCACGACGGACCCTGCACCCCCTCCCCCTCACCCCAATCACCCCCTGACGAGTAGCGAGGGACCGTAAACCCCACGCTGGTCTCTTATCCCACCCACTCGATCACTAAATTAGCTGTCGCCTTGGCTCTACAAAACGCAGTCACTACCGCCTCTCCCGTGTGCCGTGTGGTCATGCCTTCCCGTTTATCGTTTGCTGGGTACTTGCCTGCTCATGCATGGGTGGTTTCCTGTTGTATTGTTATTACTATTTTTACTGATATATTAACAACCGCATATTCCAACGTAAGGTGAAGTAGGTGAAGGGATACACAAATAATTTTACTTGGATATTTTATTATTTCTTTTTTTTTTTTACTGTAGAATTAAAAGATTGTTCCTTGTTTGACTATTTGTTCTTGAATTATTCTCATCATTCTAATATTAACTTATTTTTTGTTTTTGTTTCAGATCCTTTGTAATATATATATATATATATATATATATATATATATATATATATATATATATATATATATATATATATATATATATATATATATATATATATATATATATATATATATATATTGCACTGGCACAGTACATGTCATTCAAATCAGTACATTGTGGTACAAATCAGTGCACAGTGGTTGTTCTGTTAGGAGGTCAATGAAGATAGATTTATTTAATTTTATGTGCCGCAACAACGCAAAGCTATTGCGACGGTTAACACGTAGGGAACACACAAGTAATATCACATCCCACCACCACGAGACGAATGAATCCCGAGAGCAGAGCGCCACACTGAATCTTTATTACTGAAAAAAATGCAGCACTGGAATTAATCTTTTTCACAACATCAAACAGTCCCCAAAAACGCGACATAAATGGAAAACTGCGCTGCTTGAATACTAAATTTTTTTTACTGTTCTTTGTCTCTCTGCCCACTGCCACCCCCTGCTTCCCACGTCCTTCCTCACTCCCTAAAACATTTCTCTCTTCCATCCTCAGCTGCCCAGAAAACCACTCATGACCCAAACACTGAGAACCACAACGCCCCCCCTCCACGCACTTATCCCTGTGCTTCCCAGCCTCCTGCCACCACTATATTCCTCCTCTCAACACCTCTTTACTTCCTACACACAGACCCTTCCCCTCCCTCCCATTTCTTCCTTACCCTTCGTCCCCTTACCCAATCGCACCCACTCTCCCACCCTCTTTCCCTCTCCCTTATCCCCTCCCACACCATTTGTCTCCTCCCATCACCTCTTACCCTAACCCCTCTTCTTTTCTCCTCCCTCTCGTCGCCCCCTCGTCCCATGTCGTTGCCTTCCCGCCCTCGCCCGCCTCCCTCCCCGCCGCGGTCGCTCCTCCCCTTCACTAGCGAGTAATTGGCAGCTCACATTAAGCAGCGGCAGATCGTTCCGATAAGTTAACTGTCCACTATGACATTCCCTTCAATTTACTGCCTATCAACGCCTTGCCTCCCTCCCTCTCTCTCTCTCTCTCTCTCTCTCTCTCTCTCTCTCTCTCTCTCTCCTCTCTCTCTCTCTCTCTCTTTCTCTCTCTCTCTCTCTCTCTCATGATGTTAAATTTTTCGGTAATATTTCTTTTTCGGTAATATTTCATAAACAACTTTTTTTCTCTTTCCATTTTTTCTCCCTCCAACTATTTTCTTTTAGTTAGATTTTTTCCCATTGTTGTCAACGTTTTTTTTATTTTTATTTCACAAACGTTCACTGCTTCTATTCATTTTTGCCCGCTTTGTCCTCTCTCTCTCTGTGCACATATCCCTTTCTATTTTTTTTCATTTTAAATTTTCATTCCACATTTCCCTTTTCTTTTTTTTTCTTTTTCCTCTGATCTGTTTCTCCCTCCCTCATTTTTTTTTTTTTTTTTACCCACGTCACATCATTCTGTATTGTGTTTATTTTCCTCCTCCTCAGTTCATATTTCAGTATAAACCATTTCTATCTTCACTAATTGTATTCATCCCTTTTATTCTTCATTCCATTTCCTACTTGACTTTCTCTCATCTTCCGTTTTCCTCCTTCTTCACTTATTCTTTATTCCTCTCTGCCTGACCTTCTCTTATCGTCATAGTCCTCCATTTTCTCCCTTATCCTTCGAGTCATTTGTCTCCCTCCTAAGTACCTCTCCTCTGCTTTGTCTCCATTACCAGACCTGTCCTTTCTCCATCTCATCGCCTCCTCCTCCTCCTCCTCCTCCTCCTCCTCCTCCTCCTCGATCTTCTGAACTCCTACCTTCTCACTTGATATCTTGTCTCCCCTTCCATGTATCTTCATTCGACAGCTTCTTTTGCTCTCTTCTTTAAATATTCTCTGTTTTTTTTTTTTTAACATTCAGCTATTCCTCTCTCTCTCTCTCTCTCTCTCCTCTCTCTCTCTCTCTCTCTCTCTCTCTCTCTCTCTCTCTCTCTCTCTCTCTCTCTCTCTCTCTCTCTCTCTCTCTCTGAATCTGTCTATCTACAAAATTTATCTACCTATCTCTCCATTTATCTTTTTGTGTATTGAAGCATTTATCAAACTGTTTATATATCTGTCTGTCCGTTTATCTGTCTATTCATCTTTTTGTGTATTGAAGCATTTATCTAACTATTTATATATCTATCTGTGCGTTTATCTGTCTATTTATCTTCCTGTGCATTGCGGCATTTATCTAACTATTTATATATCTATCTGTTCGTTTATCTGTCTATTTATCTCTGTGCAGTGTTTGCCCTTTGCTGTTTCCATCATGTTTCATTGGCAGATTTTCGATTCCAAAGAGACAGACTCGGTCGATGGCGTGAAAAGTACAGCAATATTTCAACTTTTAATTAATTCAAACTCGGAACTCTGTTGAGCGTCCATAAATTATGACTTTTATTATGGATATTAATTTCCCTCAAATTAACAAGGATCCACTGTGAGCCGATAAATAATTGCAGTAAAAGACTCTCTCTCTCTCTCTCTCTCTCTCTCTCTCTCTCTCTCTCTCTCTCTCTCTCTCTCTCTCTCTCTCTCTCTCTCTCGTATCCAGCATCTGTATATCAAAATATCCCTTTTATTTCCTCAGAGTAAATAAAATCATATCTTATTTACTTCCTGCAATCTACAGTTCACAGATCTATTTAAAAATTCTTCTTAAAATTATATACTTCTCTTATTTTAAGAATCTGTGACGACAATGAAGATGTTTAGATCTTTTCTATTAATACCGTCATCGTCATTGTTGAAATCGTCACTTCTTATCATTACCATCATCATCATCATTATTATTATTATTATCATCACCTACTATCCTTATTATCATTGCTATTACTACTAACTTCAACGTCTTTCCTTCTCTTTTTTACACCATTAAAAACATATAGATATAATAAAGTAAGATGATCAAACCACATGATATAACACATACACATACCCCCCCACACACGCACACGCACACACACACACACACACACACACCTGCACCACATTATCCCCTTCCATTAAAAGCTCCGCCAAAACAGCCGCACTTTTAATCACTAATAAAACAAATGCACGGATATTCATTAATCATTTTATACACAGGAAGCCACGAATGAAATATAGTGTTATCCGCAGCGGCTTACCTATCTGAGCAGCGTCAGCACATTTCATGCCCCGATAACTGGATTCTGGCCGCGCTTCCTCGCTTGTTTGTTCATGATTGTGGCTTGCGACATGTGTACATGAACGTTTGAGGATACAATGCTTCACGATGATTGATTTATGTTTATGCACATTGTTTGCATCTACTTCCTTTTTTATTAGTAGTATTTTTTTGTTTGAATATATATATATATATATATATATATATATATATATATATATATATATATATATATATATATATATATATATATATATATATATATATATTTATATTTATATATATATATTCACACAATTATTAGTTGTAATTTATATTAGTTGCATCTTTTTCCTATTTCTTTTGTCTCAATAATTATTAAGTGTTGATTATTAATTTGCATTATTCTATTGTTTTACATTTAATTATTGATTATTGATTTACATAATTTATACCTATTTTTATTTATTCTGTTAAACTTTACCAGTTATTAAATATTGATTAACATTTAATTGATTACATTTGTATTCATGCACGATTATTGATTTACGTCATTTGCATGCATTTCTTATTTCTTTTCCATTTATTCTTATTCTAATTACCTATATATTTTTTGGGGGGCAATTCTTCAAACAAAATAAGTTTCATGGCTTCAAAATATGTGATTGTCATATATTTTCTTTTTTCCTGCATTCTTGTGGAACTGGCGCCTTTCTTTATCATATCCTGCGACAGATGAGGAACACACGAGCTTCAGTGATGCATGGTAATGGCAGCGGTGGATTCAAGCCCAAGTTTTGTGATGGACATACTCGTACTTACACGAACAGTAATTTCCGGCGCCGCGCTCTATGTTCCACCCTAAGCTTTTCGTGGAAGGCTGCGGGCATACATTAACAAAAAGAGAAATATCACTCGTAGATCGTAAACTTCGGTGGTAGTGTTAATTTATAAACGATAACTATAGAGAGAGAGAGAGAGAGAGAGAGAGAGAGAGAGAGAGAGAGAGAGAGAGAGAGAGAGAGAGAGAGAGAGAGAGAGAGAGAGAGAGAGAGAGAGAGAGAGAGAGAGAGAGAGAGAGAGAGCGGGGTTGGAAAAAAAAAAAAGAGGGAGATCGTATGACGGTAAAAATTGGCAAACAGAATAAAAGTGGTGACAGTTTTTCATTTTGCTTTTTTTTTCTGTATCCATTTTTCTTTTTATCTTTTTTTTTTTTTCGAGACCTCCATCACAGCTGAAACAAGCACGGGGCGAGGCACGCCGGGAGTTTTTCCAGCAGACAAAAAAAAACGAAATTGAAAGAAAAAAATAATAAATCACGCACATTTTCTGTCTAGTTATCAGAAACAATAGTTGTCAATGAGTCTAATGGAAAATGATTATGATGGTGATGATACTACTACTACTACTACTACTGCTACTACTACTACTACTACTACACCCACTACTACTACAACAACAATTACTACTACTACACCTACTACTATTACTACAACAACAACTACTACTACTACTACTACACCTACTACTACAACAACAACAACTACTACTACTACACCTACTATTACTACTACTACTATTACTACTACAACAACAACAACTACTACTACACCTACTACTATTACATCTACAACTACTACAACAAATACTACTACTACTACTACACCTACTACTACTACTACTACAACAACTACTACTACACCTACTACTACTACAACAACAACAACTACTACTACACCTACTACTTCTACAACAGTAACTACTACTACTACTACTACTTTTAATAATAATAATAATAATAATAATAATAATAATAATAATAATAATAATAATAATAATAATGATAACAACGACAATAATAATAATAATAATAATAATAATAATAATAATAATAATAATAATAATAATAATAATAATAATAACAATAATAAAAATAATAATGATAAAGACAACAAGAGCAACAATAACAGTCATCATCAATACCCATCCCATTAGTAAGACGTGCACCTGGCAGCAATTAATGTAGCCATGCTGAGAGCGGGCGTGCATCACACTCCTGGCCTAGTTTAATATTACACAGCTTTGCCCTTTACCTGCCTGGCGCGGCCCCACGTCAACAGATGCACAGAGGCAGGAAAGGACGAGGAAAGGACGGGCATAGTGGAGGAGGAGGAGGAGGAGTAACACAAGACTGCTGGATTCAATTAACGCAACTATTACCATAACAACGTAACATCTTCCGTGTCAGAGCATTCAAGTTAAACTGCCTTCAGTTATGCACACTAATGACGGAAGTGTAAATATAGTACTCGTAGTAGCTAAGTAATTAAGTGACGACTGATGTCTCCTTTAACTTTATATGTAAAATAGAGTTAGAGATCTTGTGTGTGTGTGTGTGTGTGTGTGTGTGTGTGTGTGTGTGTGTGTGTGTGTGTGTGTTACTTTTTTCTTTGGATGACAATAGCATAAGAGTAGCATGATTCTCTCTCTCTCTCTCTCTCTCTCTCTCTCTCTCTCTCTCTCTCTCTCTCTCTCTCTCTCTCTCTCTCTCTCTCTCTCTCTCTCTCTCTCTCTCTCTCTCTCTCTCGTACACTCCCACACCACACCCTCCTACCTTTCCCACTCGTGCCTCAAAGCAGTGTGTCACCTTTCCCAGCGCGGCAGGATATGCAGCGCTAACAGGAGTAATTGGAATAACACGTCTTAATCAAGCGCCAAATGACAGTGACGATCTGAATTGGCTGCTGCTGCTATAAACTTTACCTCTTTCCCCATTTATCCCTTGATTGTGTTATGTCGCGATGTGCGTTGTGACGATTGCCAGTTACGACAAATGATAAAATGGAGCTGATGGGGATGCCTGAGAGGAAAGAGATTATTGAAAGTACAGGATGGTGGGGGAGAGGGAGGGGTGGGCATACAGATAGATACACAGACAGAGGGATATTTAAAGGAGAGTTTTGAAACTTTTTTGAGAGTTTTCGTGTGACAAATATGCGTGTTGTGTTTTGAGGGAGATTATTAAAGGTACAGAAGGTAGGGAAGGAAAGAGATAGACAGAAATTCAGGTAGACATACAGAGAGATATACAGGCAGATGCAGTTTTAAAGCAAAGTTTATTAAGGGGTTTCCGTGTAATACAAAGATGCATGTAGAGATTTATTATCGCTAGTAAATTATTTGCAGGATGAATTGAGTTGATCTAGGTGCTGGTGTGTGTAAGGGAAGGATGGCGGAGGAAAATAGAGGTGAGAGGAGGGTACTCATTGTGACCGGAGTTTCCGTGTGAAGGGAGAGTCAAGCACGGGTGGCCGGGGTGAGTGTGACGGCGCGAGGGCGTGAGGGCGTGAGGGGAGGCAGCGGCGGGCAGTGAGGCGCAATGTCATGTATGATTCAATTCGTAATAACTTGGAGTTCAAACGCGCAGACACACACATTTATATCGTGTGTAAAAATTTATTGTGCGATTGCATTCGGATTCATTTGCCTAAAAATGTATGAATGTAAATTTGTAAATATTGATATACGTATTTTTTGTTTCATTGCTCGACAGTTTTCCTGAAAAATAGCAAAATGTGTTTTGTTCTTTTTAGATTTATGTATTTTTGACAATTACTGTCTGCAGCATATCCACTGCAGCTAACGTTACGCCACGCCCCTCCTTCCTCCTCACCTCTCCCTCCCCAACCTTCTCTCCCTCTACCCTCTCCCTACTCCTCCTCCCCCTCCTCCTAAACCCCCTCCTTTCATTTACTCCCTCTGAACATCAGCCGTCATAACCATCAATATTATGACGATCAACATTGTTTTGCAAATATTAGATAAATAAATTAACCCTCACTATAAATACGAAGCATACACACACACACACACACACACACACACACACACACACACACACACACACACACCTACCTTCCCCAGCCACCCACCCACACACAGTTCCTTTATTGAAGCAGGAGAGGTCGTGTGCCCCGTATGTCTCAGCTAAGTGACGTACAATAGTGCCTGTCCTCGCCCACCACCACCCACCCCTCCCCCTACCACGTCCCCAATCCACCCACCCTGCTACTCCATCCACCACCTCAGCCACTCCACCCTCACCATCACCGCCACTCCACCACTTCATAACTCCCAGCAACACCACCATTGGCAGTGTCCTCTTTTCACCACCGTCATTACTTCTACCATCACTGCCACGTGCACTCTCCTGAGGAAAGATAGTATAGGTTATGTAAGAGAAGGAAAGGGAAGGAAAGTTTGAATACTGGAGGAGAGAAAGGAAATGGAAAGTAAAGAAGGAGAAGAGAATAAAGAAAAAGTGTGGAGTATTGTAGGGGAGAGGAAATGGAAAGTAAAGAAAAAGAGGATGAAAGAAAGTGAAGTACTACAAAAGGATAGAAAGAGCAAGACGAAGAAAATAAGTTAGATGAAGACGAGAGAAGAAAGAAAGAAAGATAAAACATGAGAAAAGTAGAGAAAAAAGAAAATACACGTGGTGGAGATGACAAGGAAAGTTTTAAATACAAGAAGTGACGAAAAGAACGAGAAAAAAGGAAAACAAATAAAAAAAAAAACACGAAAGAAGAAACACTGACAATCAACTGGAGATAGAAAAAGGAAGAAATAGAAGAAAGAGAAGAAGGAGAAGGAGGAAGAGAAGCAAGTGTCTCTCTCATCTAGGGAGTGAGTTTGGTGTGGGTGATTACGGGGGCGGTGTAATTAATTTGGACTATCATCAGGGGGCTGGGAGATCGTTCGTCTTGAAGGTGTCTCAGGCTGGGGTATTAAAGGCTTAAAGATCACCTCCTCCACACCATTAATCAGACCGTCACCTCCATACACACACAACACTTAGAGAGAGAGAGAGAGAGAGAGAGAGAGAGAGAGAGAGAGAGAGAGAGAGAGAGAGAGAGAGAGAGAGAGAGAGAGAGACTCCTCCACACTATCAAAAACCTCCACGCAGCGAAAGTCTCCATTTTCTTCTCTTCTTGTTCCTGTTCCTGTCCTTCCTCCTCATCCTCCTCCTCCTCCTCCTCCTCGTGCTCTTAAGTGTTCGAGTGGACGGAAGGAAAGGGATGAGAGTTGGAGGAAGGGGAGTATGGAGTGGATGACGGTAGAGGGAGAGGGGAGGGGATTGACGTGAGAGGTGTGTGTGGTGGAAGGCGAAGAGAGGGAGGAAAGAATGGACTGGGACCAGGAAGAGGAAGAGGAGGAGGAGGAGGAGGAGGAGGAGGAGGAGGAGGAGGAGGAGGAGGAGGAGGAGGAGGAAGAGGGGCTGTTTGGGAGTGATTTGAACTCACTCTAGAACGCGTTGACAATAAAAGCTTACTACCATCACTCCTGCGCCATCACCACCACTACAACCACCACCACACCCAGTACCTTCCAACAACAACATTTAATTAACTCTCTTCTAGACATTCCATAAACACGACATACAAATCAAACACACACAAAGTAACCCTCACGTTTATCTCTCCCTTATCTCTTCCAGTACTCACACAAAACGGTATCTAGGCAAGCTGCACAGTTTATTTATTTACTTTTTTTTTTTTTTTTTATAACGAGTTGAGAATAGGTGGATACTCCTTCTTCTATATTTTAAATTCTGCCCTTTCTTCTTCTAATAAAGGAGTTGAATAAAGGTAGTTCAGGCTACTTCTACCCTGTAAATTCAACATTTTTTTCTAATTGTGCAATCAATTGAGTAAGGGTGGTTACAGCTGTTTCTACCTTTTAAATTCCAACATTTTTTTTCTAATGAGTTGAGTAAGGTAGTTACGGCTGCTTCTATCTAATTAGCGGCCAAACGAGACGGATAATTCCACCGCGGCGATAACCCCCACGTTTCCCGCGGCCAAGATAAGAGATAGCGACCACCTGGACCGCCAGCTGCTCCTCGCCTCGCACTGATTTATATCCTTCAAGTCTCCCAGTGAGGACAGTGAAAATGTGACGAATTTAATGGTTAGTTGAAAGATGGACTGGCGCGTGGACTGAATCTCCCACCTCTCTCTCTCTCTCTCTCTCTCTCTCTCTCTCTCTCTCTCTCTCTCTCTCTCTCTCTCTCTCTCTCTCTCTCTGAGTATCAGTCCGATGTATTCAATTGTCAAAAGTCAAAACACGCATAAATTCAAACTTCATATCCAGCCTGCCTGTCTTCCTGTCATCCTTTTCTCCTCAAGTCTGTCCGTCAGCCTGTCTGTCTGCATGTCTCTCTGTCTGTCTGTCTGTCTGTCTGTCCGGTCGCGGAAACTGCGGGCGCACGATATTAAAAAACTGTGTGCAATATCCTTGTCCCGACGTCAGCCATCTTGCTCTCTAAAAGTGTTTCCCGCTAAGAAGAGCCCCCAAAAAAAGGAGAAAATATTGTTCGCGTTCTTTATTGTTTCCCTCCAGAATTTTGCGGGAGAAGAAAGGAGGAGAGAAAGATGGAGAGAGAGAGAGAGAGAGAGAGAGAGAGAGAGAGAGAGAGAGAGAGAGAGAGAGAGAGAGAGAGAGAGAGAGAGAGAGAGAGAGAAGAGGAAGGGTACGGTCGAAAGAGAGGAGGAAAAAAGAAGGAATTGAAGAGGACGAAAAAGGTATTGGGTTTTCTCTTTTTCACTTTCGCATTCAATCTTTACTGTGTTTTATTTCACACAGTACTAAAAATATTCATACGTTTACTTGAGCTTATCAGTTCGTATGTTAATTTAAATTATTACTAATGATTAGATATATTAACAGATCCTCATGTGTTAGCAAAGGTTTATCAATACAACTCTCTGAAAATTTAATTAGTTATAAAAATAATAACAACAATAGTAATCTGACAT
>NC_087162.1:9315000-9337500 GCF_035594125.1 Scylla paramamosain | reverse complement strand
TAAACACTGGCTACTTGACTACTTCCCCTTCTATCCTCCCAACTCTGGCCTAGGAAGCTCAGAGAAATGGGAGGCTAAATTCCGCTTTATCTCCTCTCATCCAAGAAACTAAAAATAAATGGAGATAAAAATATACTCATATAAATGCAACGCCAGCAATATTGTCGAAAATCACGGCGGACCACAAGTAGCGATCGACCTCAGAGTGAGACAAAAGTGAGGCTCCAAAAGGCACAACTAAAACAAAGGTAGTAAGTGTCTCGTATATAAAAATGATACATCCTCCTGTGCCGGTGTTAGGGCGAAGGGTACAGGAGGTGGAGGACGAGGACGAGGACGAGGACGACGACGAGGAGGAGGAGGAGGAGGACAACGACGATGACGACGACAAAAAGTAAAAGAAGGAAGAAGAAAACATATCACAAGGCCATAGTGTCCGTGTTCCTTTCTTTATCCCCTCACAACTCACCTGCACTTCTTTAATTACGGCAATGATAACACACCAGGAATAAGAAATAAAGGCAATACAAGAGAATAATTTTCTTACCTAACTTTTCACATTTCCCTCTTTCATACACGCCCTAGTCTGTAAATCGTATTTAGTATTCATTCAGTAAAAAAGAAAAGAACAAAAAAGAAAAAAAAAAAAGGTGATTCAGTTGCGCGCCTCCTTTATACCATACAAACAATCCTCACAATACCATCCTTGCTTCACACCACCCTTACACCACATCCACACCAGGCCTCACACTCGCTTCCAATACCACGACCACGCCCCTTAATGTCCTGATGAAAGGATTGACAGCACGGACAGGGCACAGAAAGGCAGGGGAAGGGATAAAGCAGAGGCGGGGAGCAGAGGAGGCCGGGACTGCACCCTGTCCCTCCTGTAGTCGGGTGTCAGTGTCGCGTCTCAAATGTCAAGTTTGTTGTTCCGATAATCGATGAGACAAGAGTTGGTCGCCGCCACATACGGTGTTAACGGCTCATGAATTCGCAATGCTTCTGTCAACTCACGCTGGTCGATGGTAGGGAAACAGTTCGTCTTTCAGTCACCCTTGCATGTGTCACGGCGATGCTCTCATTAGTAACGTATAATTCTCGTTTTCTTCTCAATAAGTACAAAGACAGTGATTGGTTCCCAGGTAATCGCGGCCAGGTAGGTTAATTATCAAGTGTCCGTGGAAGGCTGAGTTCATTCTTCTTTCCACGGTCGGCCCCATGATTGCCTGCCTGTCCGTCCATCTGTCTTTCTGCCTGTCACTGTCAGCTGTCTATCCCCTCCCTATTTTTTCTACCCCACGGTACGCCTACTCCCTTTGGTAATGGAGGTCGTTCCGCTGTGGACCATTTTCCTTGTGCTCTCTCGCTCCAGACGCTCTAGTTGATGTATTGTCACTCCTAATGATCCCTTAACGTCAGGAAAAAGTAGACCACACACTAAAACACACACTAATATACTATCCAGAAAATAAGAGGGAAACACATCCGCCACAAAACCAGACAAATTCGAGCCTTCAGTGTTGCGTGAGGCGCCAGCACCTGCAGTTCACACGTCCTGCTGCCGTGACAGAGAGCGTATTTTCTTTCGCATTATAACTCTCGCTGGTTTGCATTGATCGACAAGACGGAACAACAGACTGGGGCGACACCGTGGCTGATCGTTGGGTATCAGGTGAGGTGTGTGTGTGTGTGTGTGTGTGTGTGTGTGTGTGTGTGTGTGTGTGTGTGTGTGTGTGTCACTGTGTAGGTAAGGTGCCTGGAGTATATTTTCGGGTGTCGTGGCATACAAGTGTCCCTGTGCAACACATATTCGTATGCATGTAAGATGAAATCTCCATTCTGCTTCATGTGCCTGGGAATCTTTACAGTTTCTCATGTTTATCATTTTTATTTCACATCCCCAGTCCTCGTCCATCTATCTTATATAATATAATATATATATATATATATATATATATATATATATATATATATATATATATATATATATATATATATATATATATATATATATATATATATATATATATATATATATATATATATATATATATATACACACACACACACACACACACACACACACACACACACACACACACACACACACACACACACACACACACACACACAGTGTCCCATAAGTTTCCATACATATGATATCACGAACGCCATTACAAGCATAAATCCAGATGTGTTTGAGCGTATTCTTCAGCAGTGGAGGACACGCAATGAAATGTGTTTTCAACACAAAGGCAGTCATGTAGAGCATATTATATAAATAAAAATGTTTTTTTCGATAATTCTATAATTACTTATAATTTTTCCTATGTATGGAAACTTATGAGACACCCTGTATATATATATATATATATATATATATATATATATATATATATATATATATATATATATATATATATATATATATATATATATATATATATATATATATATGAGACACCCTGTATATATATATATATATATATATATATATATATATATATATATATATATATATATATATATATATATATATATATATATATATATATATATATATATATATATATATATATATATATATATATATATATATATATATATATATATAATTTGTTTGCAGTCACGTGTTCAAAATTACATTTCCTTAAATATTTTTTCTCATTTCCGTGCGTCTGTTATTAGCATCACTTTACCTTTTCTTGCCTCGCACCTGCCTGTCCCTCCCCCCCGTCCCCCACCGCCCACTCTCCGCGGGGGTAAATAAACATCAAGTGTCGCCTGTCCGTCTTCAGTGTCGGTGTAATTCCGGCCCACGCGGCCCGGCGCACTATCGACTCGCGGCCCGCGGGACTCGCGCACCTCTGCTGGCACGCGGCTCAAGTATAAATGATACAATACACACACAGTCACATGCACACGCACACATCCACAGTCACACACTTAACACGCACACATGTAAGAAAATACTCCAGAAAGTGCTTTACTTTGAACCCTTCCCCCCCCCCCTCTCTCTCTCTCTCTCTCTCTCTCTCTCTGCCACAGTCCTCCCTTGAGCCTTGTGCAGCCTTATATTTCCACGCTTTAGAGGGAAGCATTCACAGTCACATTCCAGCGACGACGCCCTCAGTGTGGTGCATTCCGAATACACTATAACAGAGAGTTCACCCATTGGCAAGTACTCTGCGTTATCAATATCAGCGAACAGATAGCTCTAATGTAGCAAAACTAACATGAATAATGATACTTAGCTATTTATTTAACAAGCAGAATTAGCAATATGGCAAAATAAACATTTTTTTTTTATGTTATAATGAAGAAAATACATATGATACAATAAGCAAAGACACACACACACACACACACACACACACACACAAGAAAAGTCTCTCTCTCTCTCTCTCTCTCTCTCTCTCTCTCTCTCTCTCTCTCTCTCTCTCTCTCTCTCTCTCTCTCTCTCTCTCTCTCTATCTATCTATCTATCTATCTATCTATCTATCTATCCCTCTCTCTCTATGCATAATACATTATATGGACCTGAAAGCAAAAGAAGTACAGCCTCATTAACCCTCCCAGTCTGGTGCGCCGTAACCTTGACCCCACGATGGTTCATTACGGGCAGGTTAATTGGATCAGATGCTCCACCATGACCCCACACCGGCATACCGAGTTCCACACGCCTTAACCACACACCTCCCTGCTTGACTCCTGCGTATTGATGTCAGAGATCAGCAAGCCTTGATTCTATTTCTAAGTGGTATAGGGGGATATAACAAAGGTGACATGAACAAAATCTAACAAAATCCTCAGGGTAAAAAAAAATCAGGATAGGACAAGAAACTGGAGGCTCAAGCTTTATGAAGTTAGATTTTTAAAAGAGATAGGAAGAAACAGGTTTCTAGATAGACTGGCGACTGAATGGAATAGACTCATTAATCAGATTTTTAGCGCCGAGTCAATAGGGAACTTTAAAAAGATTAGACAGATTTATGAGTGAGGATGTTAAACGCAAATAATTAGGCACTATTTATACAGGCACTGCCACGTGTAGGCTTGATGGCTTCTTCCAGCTTTCCTTATTTTCTTACATTCTTATATTTTGATGCTCCTACCCAATGCTGTAATTACTATATTTGACGGCATACAAGACGCACCCCAATAGACAAACACCTCCCTTTCTTTATGAAGCGAAACCGAGTAGTATTTATCGAAGTTTCTGTCTGGTATTCGAGGGGCAGACTTAGGGCAACAATTCGTCCTGTACGTACTCTCCGGAGTTTCTAATGATTGGTATAATGGTTGTGTTTAAGGCCTTGATTAACCTCGAAATTGCATAAGCCGGAGGAGGATGAGGACAAGGAGGTGGAGAAGTTGGAGCAAGAGACTGTGCTGGATGAGGATGAGGATGAGGAGGAGGAGGAGGAGGAGGAGGAGAAAGAAAACGAAAAGGAGGAGAAGGAGAAAGAAAAGGAAAAGGAGGAGGAGAAAAGGAGGAGAAAGAGGAGTAGGAGGAGGAGAAGGAAGAAGACGAAGAGAACATGAACAAAATCAACAATAAAACAAGATAAACAAAAAGAAAAGCAAAAAGCAAAAAAACAACAACAAAACGATGAAGAGGAAGAGAGGAACTAGGTGGTGATAATAACAACGAGGAAGAGAAGGGAAAGAGAAAGGAAGAAAAAATAAAGAAAAACAAGAATCATTGGATACTAACTCATACAGCAATCACTCACAACCACTTACAAATTCACAGTAATGCACAGTTCACAAATACAAAGAACAACGCTTAGCAAACACAAGACCGTAATATAATCTACTCAATCACCTCCCGTGTCTCCATAAACCCTCAATACACGACACTATAATGGGATTCAATCTTGTCGATCTCTATTGTCCATCTCTATCTTCTTAAACCCTCTTCGGTTCCAGCTTAAGTCAGCCGCTCAAATATCAAGAAATAATTAAGTTTCTATAAAGGATGATATTACCATTAGAAACCCGAATCTTGGAGGTGAATTTCAGCCTTTATTAAACTTCTATTACAAGATTCCGTGAAGGGTTGGGAATGCGACGCGACACTTGATCTTGTTCTGCCCTTTATTCCTTTCTTCTTACTCCCTCCCAACATTGTCTTCTTGTTATCTTTCCTTTTTTTTTTTATTCTGTATCTCTTATCCGATCTTATCCTGTTCTTTATTCCTTTCTTCTTCCTCCTTTCCACCAGTGTCTTCTTGTTAACTTTCCTTCTGTTTTATTTTCTATTCCTTATCTGATCCTATCCTGCTCTTTTTTCCTTTCTTCCTACTCCCTTCCAACACTGTCCCATTGTTATCTTTTCTTCTCTTCTATTATGAATCTCTTATCTACTTTGCACCGCTAGTTTCATTATACTTTCTCTTCCTTTACATTTTGCATCACTTTTTCACATCTACTTCCTTCTCTTCCTTTTAACCACCCGTTCTTCCTTTCTTCCTCCTTTCTATCTCATTCTTTTCTCTTCCTTTCAATTATTTATCTCTTCTATTACTTCCACTTCCTTCTCAGTTTACTCCTCATCCTGCACTTTCATATGCTAAAAGCTAAGTGACTAATAGACTTCTACGTCTTTCACCACCACTGCCACTTCAGCCCTTCCAACATCCCTGCTCGTCCCTTGTCTGCCAACTTGAAGGGGGTCAGGAGGTCTCGTCAGCTCCGTCAGGAGGTAACAAGACCCCCAGTAAAGTGTTGACGCGGCTCCTTTACTGACTGGATTTGAGAACTCCTTTTTTCCTTTTTTTTTCATTTCTAAAGGTTGTTCCTCTGACTTTTTTTCTCTTTGCCTCTTTGTGTGTTAATTGTCTGTTTATAGTTCTGGTTTACTGATTCATGGCATCTTTTCCCTACTATATGTATGCTGAGCTTTATCTTGTATGCTTACGTAATGAAGAAGAAAATTTAACTGCTTCTTTGTAGGATGTCTCCTGGTCTTTATTTTGAATGAGATTTACATAAGGAAGGATAGTTCATTGTTTCCTTCAAGTCTGCTGGGCTCTATCACGCATAGAGTTTACGTAGAGAGAAAGAATATTCCACTGTTTTTTTTTTTTTTCTGCTGGTATATCTCCTGGTCTTTCTTGTGTACGAAATCTACGTACTGAGGAAGAATATATCATCGTCTCTTTGTAATCCATGTCTGTTAGTCTATTGTGTACGAAGTTTATGTACTGAGGAAGAAAATATGATGGTTTCTTTCTAGTTTATATTGATCTTTATTGTATATGAAATTTATGATTGTAAGTGGTAAAGAATACGCGTCCCCTTGCCTAACCAACTGCCAATCGGATTATCTGTCACCTTGCTAATCTCACCATCCGGTTCAAAGAACATCTAATCTTCACAGGCCAGATTTAATCCAAGGTCAACGTCCTATCAAAGAGAATGAAATCTTAACTGGTTTCTTTGATCTCATCTCCAGTGATGCACACGAGTACAGAGGTCTAAAATAGATGCAGCAGAGGAGATAGTAGTAGTAGCAGTAGAAGTAGTAGTAGTAGTAGCAGTAGTAGTAGTAGTAGTAGTAGTAGTAGTAGTAGTAGTAGTAGTAGTACTAGTAGTAGTAACAGTAGTAGTAATAGTAGTAGTAGTAGTAGTAGTAACAGTAGTAGTAGTAGTAGTAGTAATTTTTATGCAAGAGGGGAACTGGCCTAAGGCAACAAATGGATTGAAAAAATAAAAGGCCCACTGAGATGCCAGTCCCTAAAGAAAATTCCAAAATGATCATAAAAAAATTAGTAGGTAAGTGTCTTGAAACATCCCTCCTCAAAGAATTCAAGTCGTAGTAATAAGAGTAGATGATTTAACAACACTATTGCAATGCAAGCAAAACAAGAGTAATGCCCACAACACCACATAACTTTTCCTCCTAAGACAAAGGCAAGCGGGTCGGTCTACCTAAACTCCACTTAACCCCAGAATAACTTGGGGCCACAAATTCCTTCTTCACAGCCTTATACGTGGCCGCCTCTTTGCCTTCGCGTCCCAGGGCTCGGCTATAACATACTGGCGTCGTAGATGGTCAGTAAATCAAAATGTGTTGGTGGGCGCTTGGGGGAGAATGGGAGGAGAGGATGAGGAAGAGGAAGGATGAGAGAGGCCCAGCGGTAAAAGCTATCAGGGATGAACGTGTTAACTGGATAGACTCTTCTCTCTCTCTCTCTCTCTCTCTCTCTCTCTCTCTCTCTCTCTCTCTCTCTCTCTCTCTCTCTCTCTCTCTCTCTCTCTCTTTCTGTCCAGACACGATCCTCTAAATACTGCAAATTATTACTTGAGAGAAAGGAGAGGTAATCACACTTTTGCCCTCCACAGAAAGACTTCCACCTGCATTCTTTAAAAACAGCACACTCACCCAGTCTAAAGTTTTAATTGTCTCTCTTTTTTTCATTTCTTTTTTATTTACTTTCTCTCTGGTGGTTTAATTTGGTAAACCTTAATTTGCTTTAAAAGACCTGCCTATCCTGTGTGTGTGTGTGTGTGTGTGTGTGTGTGTGTGTGTGTGTGTGTGTGTGTGTGTGTGTGTGTGTGTGTGTGGTTCAGAAATACGTCTTTGTGTTGTTGCAGGTGAGTTGAAATTCCATTACCGACTCTAGAATGGAAGTTGATTGTGTTGCTCTTGATTACAGACTTCTGGGAATTAATTGTTAAGAGAGAGAGAGAGAGAGAGAGAGAGAGAGAGAGAGAGAGAGAGAGAGAGAGAGAGAGAGAGAGAGAGAGAGAGAGAGAGAGAGAGAGAGAGAGAGAGTGCTATTGTTCCCTAAATTACGATTAGAAACAATTCCTTCTCCCATAATTTTTCTTTCCATTCGTTCTTTTTTCAATATTTTTTTCAGACCGGAACCCCGCCGAGTTATTACCGTTACAGAAACTAACTAGGACTAAAACTAGAACTAAGAAGTTTAACAGAACGCAGTCCTACATTTCTATAGTTCCAGTCTCTGAAGTATTGCAAAAATCTACTACAACTAAAGAAATTACAAGAAAACTAGGAAAACAATTACTGTAACTTTATTCCTGCATTCCTAGAGCTTCAATCTCACTCACGGAACGCAGAAAAGCAACAAAAACCAAAGAAACTGCGCGAAGACTATGGAAAATCATCACTAACTGAATCGCATCGCAGAAAAAAAAAAATCTATTGATCCAAAAGAAACTGCAAGAAAACTGAGAAAAAACATTCTCGCAAATTTTATTCTGCATTCGTAAACCTTCAATGCAGAATAACTACTAACACAAAAGAAACTGCAGAGAAACTAAGGAAAAATCATCCCCGTAACTCGATCCAGCACTCCACTCCTGCACCTGCTCTATACGTAATGTTCTCCACGACTGTCACTGTCACACGCTGGAAACCCGAGAGTCCACAAAATACACACATTCTCCGATGGCGAAGAAAAAGGAATCCTCGTTTTCTTCACACCTTCGCCAAAACGGTCCACAAAGACTCACCGAAGCAGGGAATCACAAGGGTTCGTCCTCTCTCTCCCCACCCGGACTCTTCCTTTGAAATCCAGCCTCGTCCCTTTAACCCCGGACCCCGCGTCCTCCCCCACCAGAAGGCTTAAGAATTGGCAAACCCCAGCCATTGTAGAGGCGAGAGAAAAAACGATCGAGCAATATTCAGAGGGAAAGAATCACATTGTGTCCGACCAAACCCTCTCTTGGTGCCCTTCTTTCCTATATTCCCTTACATTTGAGGAGAGAGAGAGAGAGAGAGAGAGAGAGAGAGAGAGAGAGAGAGAGAGAGAGAGAGAGAGAGAGAGAGAGAGAGAGAAAAGGAGAGCGAGTGGGAGAGAGAGAGAGAGAAAAAGGAGAGCGAGAGGGAGAGAGAAAAGGAGAGCGAGAGGGAGAGAGAGAAGGAGAGCGAGGGAGAAAGGAGAGCGATAGAGAGAGAGAGAGAGAGAGAGAGAGAGAGAGAGAGAGAGAGAGAGAGAGAGAGAGAGAGAGAGAGAGAGAGAGAGAGAGAGAGAGAGAGAGAGAGAGAGGTGCTTGGAGAGTGATCGAGGTATTGTGAAGCCTCTTTCCATGACCTCCTTGCAATTCCTGAGCCAATATTGAGTTACATTGACATTAATAGCTTCAATGGACTCTCCAACTACCTCTTGTAAGACTCAATATCCGTTAAACATTTCCTTAACTTAGCATCTTCAAGGCACAGAGGAGCATAAAGTTAATATTCAAGCCTTAATTAGCTGCGTGTCCTGCCTATCTCGAAGGGGCTGTTACCTGCTGGGATGTTCAGGTGCGAGGATGAGTAAGTGGCCAGGTGAACAAAGCACGAGAGTAAACTGACAAGGAGAGGTAGTGAGGAAAGATTGTTGTTGTTGCATCGAAGAGTTTTTGCCCCAATAAATTCTTTCTCTTCTCTTCTCTTCTCTTCTCTTCTCTTCTCTTCTCTTCTCTTCTCTTCTCTTCTCTTCTCTTCTCTTCTCTTCTCTTCTCTTCTCTTCTTCTTCTCTTCTCTTCTCTTCTCTTCTCTTCTCTTCTCTTCTCTTCTCTTCTCTTCTCTTCTCTTCTCTTCTCTTCTCTTCTCTTCTCTTCTCTTCTCTTCTCTTCTCTTCTCTTCTCTTCTCTTCTCTCTCTCTCTCTCTCTCTCTCTCTCTCTCTCTCTCTCTCTCTCTCTCTCTCTCTCTCTCTCTCTCTCTCTCATTTCCTCACGTAATTGAACGCATCAATTTTAACAGATCATTAGTGACTCTTTCACTTATTCAGTCTCCTTCCTTGTCGTTTGAAAAGTTCATTTTGTTCTGACCTTTCTTCTTACGTCTAGCTATATATTTTTCTTTAACTAATACTTTTTTAATCACTACCTTGCAACTTATGTAAATGCTCCTTATAATCTATACTATAAGGACATACATAAATTTACATAATGAGTCGAATACAGTCCCGTCTAATTATAGAATATTAATAGGCGAGTTGCAATGAAATATATGTCCAGTCTTTAATGAGATGCCAGATACGGGACAGGCCGGATTCAAGAGGGTTCGGATTAAAAAGATGTTCGATAATGAAGATGCCGGATAAGGGAGACACCGGATAATAAATAGTCAGAAAACGTGGACACCTGATAAAGGAAAAGATGGATAATGGTTCAAGGGAGAGAAAGGGTAATAGGTAGGCCGGATAATAGATAGTGCTGATAACAAAAGGCCCAAGGGTGTGGAGCCAAATGAGGATTAAAACGAATGACGAACAACTAATATGGAAGACGATAGAAAGGAATGTGGAAAACACGATTTCTAAATATGTAGCCAAAACCCCACATACTTCTGATTAAAAATAATAAAAAATAGATAAAATTGAATAAAGATTAAAGGGAATAACAAAAACACTAAAAAGAGATGAATTTTCATAAGTGCAATGAATACTTTTCTTTTTATCTCAGGTATCACAAGAATACGGAAACTTAATAGAAAAAAATACATCTTTCATTAAATATAACATTCACAAAACTATATTCACTAATAGCTAAAACGAAAAAATAAGGAAAATCAATTTACTAGGCGTATTGCATAACATTTAAACATCACAGATAACTTTAAGGCTATTTCAGGCAAAGAAAATCTGTCTTTTTCAGGCTGAGCGAAATACTAATTAAAAAATATTGAATAATAAACATCTACCTACATTATTTTCCAAGAAACTGTGTGTGTGTGTGTGTGTGTGTGTGTGTGTGTGTGTGTGTGTGTGTGTGTGTGTGTGTGTGTGTGTGTGTGTGTGTGTGTGTGTGTGTGTGTGTGTGTGTGTGTGTGTGTGTGTGTGTGTGTGTGTGTGTTAGAGAGAGAGAAAAGGTGCGTTTTGTTCTCGTATTGACTGGGTCACGTTAGGCCAAGGACGCCGTAACAAGAGCATCGTGTGGCGCGAGATAGATAACAGCAATAGATCTCGTCCGTCTCTCCTCCCGGACACTTTGGCTGGGATGGAAGGTGTGGCTGAGTATGAGAAACTATGGGATGCTTTCGTACCAAACTCAACCATGACGTTCGTTCTTCTTACCTTGGACGTTCCCTTGCCACCAAAAGACACAGAGGCAAGTTATTCGTATTTACACGTGTTTCTCCTCACAGCGGCATGCATAAACTGCACTTTTGAGTAAACATTTTCCGAACGTGTCTTTACGAAGTTACAGAGAACCACACACATAATTTCAAGACACGTATCCTCTAATTTGGATAATCCTTTTATTTTTTTTCAGGACTGATACCTCATAAGGACTTTTCTTCCTTTTGTTGCACTTAGCCAATGGACCTCATATGAAAAATAAATAAATAAAGAAATCACTTAGATAATACACAATTTAACCGTAATTTTAAACGAGCCCTCCACAAAGTAAAACAACGGCAAAGAAAGCACGGCACATCATCACCTACGAGGATAAGAACAGCGTAACCATGGCAGCTGAGAAAACGTAAATGGGAAGGAGAAAAATCACTCTTGGACCTTCAGTAATGGAGGTCATCTTTCGAGAGAGAGAGAGAGAGAGAGAGAGAGAGAGAGAGAGAGAGAGAGAGAAACATTGATATAGTGGACTCGTGGACGATCTGTCTTCCGTAGGGTCGCCAAGAAAGGGCCCTGGCATGCTAAAAACTCCCCCTCCCCTTCCCTCTCCCTTCCATTCTCCCTCCTTTCTCTTTCCTCCCTCTCCTCCCCTCCACCCTTCCGCTTACTCATCCATTCCTCCCTCCCCCTCACGCCTTCCCTCATCCTTTCCGCCTCACCCACTACTATTTTTGTTGTTGTTGTTGTTGTGTGTGTGTGTAATTTTCATCTATACATCAATAATATTCACCATCGTATATCAACGTGTATATCAGACTTCGTATATATTTGTTTTAATGTACAGAGTCCTTATCTTTCCCCATACACGTACAGGTAAACTGGCATTCTGTACGAGTATATCAACACATTTATACAGAATCAAATGAAGACGTGTATTCAGTAGGTAAGATAATCATGGCGCTCTATACTCACAAGATATTAATGCAGGGAAAAGCAATTACATTTTAGATTAAAATAAAAGCAAGAAAAATATTCCCAACGCTCATTTTTAATCCCGAATATTTTCTCCTTTTCTCGTTCTCTTTTCATTTCGACATAAAATGCAGATGTGGACGAGGAAGGCGGACGAAGAGGAGGAGGAGGAGGAGGAGGAAGAGAAGACGTCAGGAAAAGGAGGGAAGGAGATGAAGGGGAGGAGGAGTAAGAAAAGTAGGAGACGGAGAGGGAAAGAAGAGAAGTCGTAGACAGGGTTATGCATAAAATCCTCTTTTGCTGGCCTCTCCCCACCATTAGTTCCTTCCTTTCCCTTTCCACCATCTCTTGTCCCCATCACGGCGCCACACGTCCAGCCTCCCGTCTCCTGCGCATTCCAACCCTTCATTCCTCCCAATACCAAGGACGTCATTATCACAAAAACACCCATTCATCTTTTGCCTGCCCATAGAGTTTTCTTGTGTCCACCTGCAGTCTTGGGATGATAAATGGTTGATGGGTATTTACTAGCATCTAATAAGGAATAATATTTATGACTTTTAGGTGACTGAGTTAAGTTAGGATGAAAGGTTAATATTTACCTTACTTATGTGCTGTTGTATTTAGGAAAGACTGTGGACCACTTCCACAGTTACATTTTTCGTTCGTTAGCCAACCAACAATAGCAGTCACCTTTGGCCGCTACTTTTTCATTTGGGAGCATATAAAAATCTGAATTTTGGGTGAGGAGTTATGACACTGCCGTTTTAAGTGATACAAGCGTGCCAACCTTGGCCGTGAACCCCTAAAACTTTGGCAAGGGATCCAGTGATACTGGAGAACGCCCAGATGAAAACATTACCGACTGTGGAACCGACACCACCTATTATTTCAGGCGCTTACTAATGTGGGGAGCGTTTTGGTTCAGGAGCTTACAAACAGAATGTGGAGCTGCAGCCTTTGGTGCGACTCGTTAAACTCTTTGCTATGAGACTCTGCCGAGGAAGAAGAGTGGAAGTAAAGCGAAATGCACCATAATACTCTCTCTCTCTCTCTCTCTCTCTCTCTCTCTCTCTCTCTCTCTCTCTCTCTCTCTCTCTCTCTCTCTCTCTCTCTCTCTCTCTCTTCAGCCACATTACCTCAATTATTCTTACATTTCCCGTTCCTTTCACTCCCAGCCTACATCTCATCTTCCTTCAACTCTTCTATACGTCTGCTTTCACTACCACTACCCCACCAGCCCTCCCCTTACTCCTACTCTTCCGCCTTCTCCTCGTCTTCCCTTTCCTCCCGTTTCAGCCTTTCCTACTTCCACTTCCTCAGCAGGCGCCTCGTCACACTCCGTAATTCCACACGACTTGAGTTCCCCCATAAAGAGCGGACTCAGAGCTTCCTTCATCAGCCGCACCAGTCACCGCCTCCCAGTGAAAGGCAGGTAAAGGCGACACTGCTCCTCCTGCTGCTGCTGTTGACTCCCTCTCTCAGTTTTTTTTTTTTTTCGGTACCGAGTATGTAGATGTAGAAATGGTGGTGGTGGTAGTAGTAGTAGTAATAGTAGTAGTAGTAGTAGTAGTAGTAGTAGTAGTAGTAGTAGTAGTAGTAGTATTCCTTTTTAGTATCTTCAGATGAGTTTTTTTCATTAGTTTTGTCCCTTTTACATAAAACATAGTAGAAAAACATAGTAGTAGTAGTAGTAGCAGTAGTAGTAGTAGTAGCAAAAGCAACAATAGCAGTAACAGTAGTAGTAACACAACCACCACAAACACCATCACCAACATCATCATTTTGTACCTCCAAATATAGTTCTCTTCATTCACCTTCGCCGCTTTTTACTTTCCCTTTTAGCTTATGAATATATTAAACTCCGCACTCTCGCTTTATACTGCGCTGCGTGTTCCCCTTTGGCAAGTAATATGAGAGTGAGTTTCCCGGTGCAAAAAACTCATTGTCAAGGTCAGGCAAACTCGAAGGAGAAATGAGCACGCCCGTTTTCTTTCCACTTCGCGAGGCATTCTTCCCTCAGTGGTTCGGGAGGGAGGGAATGGAGGGAGAAAGGAAGGGAAAAAGGGGAAGTATGGGGTGAAAGTGGAAGGAACGTGAAGAGGGACGTTATCTGGTACGGTAAGGGAAAGGGAGAATACTGAAGGAAGGGGAGAAGAGATGGAAATGTAAGGAACGGAAAGGTGAATAGGAAATAGGGAGAAAGAAGCAAAGTATAGAAAGAGTAAAAAAAAAAGGAAAAGGAAAAGCCAAAAAAAAAACAGATGAATGAAAAAGAAAAACACAGAACAGGGATAAAGGAAAAAGAAAAGCAAAGTAGAGAAATGGAAATGCGAGAAATAAGGAAAAGATAAAAAAGAATACAAAGAAAAACCGAAAACAAAGGAGAAAAGATAAAAACTGGACATAGAAACAAACTTTGGCACGAGGAGTGAGGCAGAAGAAAGGTGGACGAGAAAAAGAAAAGGAGGAAAAGAGCCGTGGAAATCAGAGCGGCAAGAGAAGACGAATGGGAGTCTTCGAATACGAGAGCAGAGTTGGGTTATGTCTTCCTCGCCTCGCTAAGGAACTAATAAAACAGCAATAAAAGCCCTCGATGGTGTACCTGCAGCATTAAATCCTCCTGACGTGTTTCCTGGTGTCTTTTAATATTTATGGCCTTCCTTCCTCCTCTCAGACTCCCAGACTCTCCCTCTCCTTTATGTCTACAGTCCCTCTTCACCCGTCTACCTCTAACTCAGTTTCTGTTTATGATTATGCATTCAGGTTCTCTCTCTCTCTCTGCCACTTTTCTTTCCCTCATCCCTTCTGTCGACCCACGTATTTGTAGCTTTTCTCTTTCTTCTTGCAATTCCTGTTTGATCTTTTATATAGTTAATATAGTTTCGGTGTTTTATTATTTCCTTTTTCTTTCAATCTTCTTCCATTTGCCATCCCTTCGTCCCTTCCTTCTCTCCCTTCTCTTCCCTCACTGTGAAATTAATTTGCCCATTTCCGTAACTTCCCATTCCAGGCTTTTCCTTCTTCCTTCCCGTTCCTCTCCCATGTAGATCTTCCTTCCTTGTCCTTCCGTCCCTCGCTTCCTTCATGGCCTCCATATAAGGAGTCTCAATCACGCTGCGGAACCAACATAAACCCCGCCTTACGCTAACGAACCCATTAGGTGTTATTAGATCGTCATAACAATATTTCAGCTTCGTTAAACCGGCCACCTTTCACCACTTACACTCAGGCCAGAGGAGTGAATTAGCATATTTACTGCAGGCTAAGTCATAATTCGCCCTTATCCCTCTCCCCCCACCTCGCCCGTCATATCTGGCCGCCTCTCGTAAACTTGCTGTCGACATTGCCGCTGAAGTTGTCGTTAAGAGGATTTTTTAAGGTCATGTAGTTGAGGACACGCAGTGGATGACGGAGGATCAGTAACTTGGGTTTTCTCTGGCGGGATTGTACGAGAAAAATGGTAATGGTAGGTTTTTTTCTGTCGCCAAATGTCCCGTGTATAGCTGCCTGGCCATGTTCCAAAACGCAGACGAGAGCTTACGTGGCGGTATTTCCCGGAAAATTTATGTACCGTACACATAAATTTCCTCCCTTTTTGGGCTTCATAACACTATTTTTTATACGACGTAACAGAATCAACGCGGGCGTACGCATATTGGCAGCCTTGGCACTGGCTTAAATTCACGTAAAATCAATAAAAAGAGACCAAATCCAGGCAACAGGTGTTGGAAGGAAACAAGACTGCTCTATATCGCTACAATATACCTGTCTGCGTGAGGCCAGTAAGCCCCGACCCTCGCCTCTCCCTCCCTCGACATGCAGCCACCACCACGCTACACGCCCTCAAGCTACAGTACAAATCTAATATACTGACAAGTTGGGGTGTGTGTGTGTGTGTGTGTGTGTGTGTGTGTGTGTGTGTGTGTGTGTGTGTGTGTGTGTGTGATGGGCAGTCGAAATACCTTGTACAACACAATACCCACACAAGACACAGTACTGTACATGCTCTAGTGATACATGTATGTTTTAATATTATTTGGGTTGATCTATCTTTTACACGAGGTAGTTAATTTTAGTCGACACCAGCAATACTTTCCCAGCATTCAATAAAACAAAAATCAAGGAATCATTAGTAGCATAAATGAAAGAACAAATTAACTTGTTTTTTTTTACTACTGCATTCCTCTTGTTCTTCCTCCAGTACTTATTCACCAATCTCTATTCTTTCTCCTTCTTTTTCCCACTTCACAACGTTCTTTTATCTTTCCTTCTCTATATTTCTTTTCTCTCGTTCTTCCTCCAATACTTCTTCACCTACTCCTACTCTTCCTTCTCCTCCTACTTCTACTACTTCTCCTCCTCCTCTTCCTCCTCCTCCTCCTCCTCCCGTCGGCTTCAGGACACAAGGTTTTAATAGAAGCCATTCATTACCTTCCAAAGCAGACCCTTCCCTTCCCTTCCCTGCCCCGCCCCTCGCCGGTCCTGTCCCCTTCCTCGCTCACCTCACAGCTTAATAGTGAATCCCGTTATACTCTCCACACGGGGGATACAGTCCACTCCTGACAGAGAGTTATGTATACAGTGGCTCCATTACCTCACCTGTAAATGGTGGATAAATAACCTTTCATTTCGAGACAGCCGCTTGTGTGTTTATGGATTTATGAATGTACTCCCACCTCACGATTTTACTTCAGTCCTACCTCGTTTTTCTTCCTCCGTGTAGGGATGAATATAAAGGAGGATGTTAGGTGTACTTCCTCTCTCTCTCCTCTCTCTCTCCTCTCTCTCTCTCTCTCTCTCTCTCTCTCCTCTCTCTCTCTCTCTCTCTCTCTCTCTCTCTCTCTCTCCTTCCTAAGACAACAGGCAGTAATTGCTGATATATCTTCCAACAACGGGAGTCTAATGGAAGATAAATATAAAAGGTAATGGAGGGACGGCAGAGCAAGAAAAAATAATCACACAAAAAACCATATCAAAGGAAAGACGTGAGGGAGCGAAGGAAGGAAGGAAGGAAGGAAGTAAGGAAGGAAGGGAAAGGAGGAAGAGAGGAGGAGAGAGAGAGAAAAAAGAAGGAAGGAAGAAATGAGAGGAGGAGGTGAGGGGAAAGAGCGAGAGTAAAAAAAGAAGGTAGGAGGGAGATAGGGTCTTTAAAAGTAAGGGTTCTCGTCACAAACAGAGAAGAGCCTCCCTTGCTTAACGTTGTCATTACGCCAACACGCGGGAAGATACACCCACTGACACACACATGTAGTTTCTCTTTCATGAAGTTAATGATTGCACTTAAATTTACGAAGCAACGCGTTCACGAGAAGATCTACAGTAAAAAAAAAAAAAAGGTATGAAATCCTGTAGTGTCTAAAAAAGAATAGATAAAAGTACCTATTTTGAACCGTGAAAATAAACATATGAAGGAGAAATGACAGAGAAATAAAAACAATGAATCCTTTACAAAGCCCAAAATCATACTATCTCTAATAAACCTAAATAGACGAGTCACAAATTTTGCAGAGAATGGATAAGAACAATTAAATCCCCAGAATGAATATCGATCCTTTAATAAAGAAAATACTGCTTTAAGTAAATATTAAATCTAGAATCTTATAAAACAATAGACCTTTACATAAACTGATCCTGGAAACCTTAAAAGAACATGCAAAACTATCCGATTCTGTTCCCCAAAATAAATGTAAATAACAACAACAACACAACAGCAACAACAAACACAACAACAACATCAACGTCAACATCAACATCAACATCAGCATCAGCATCAGCAACAACAACATCATCAACACTAACACCACCACCACCACCACTAACAACAACAACAACAACGGCAACAGCAACAGGAGCAGCAACAACTATAGTAGGAACGTAAGAAGAATATGAGTTACCTTCCCCTGTAATGTTACCACAAACAAACGCAATAGGAAAAAAAAAAAAAACAGCTGTAGTATCGCTATTCTAACCAAGAAACCAACGTGGCTAAAAACAGCAACAACTACAACCTAAAAAAAAAAATAAAATCAGTGTTACTCACAATTAGCAAAATACCACCACGAAAACACGGCAAAAGAATACGTGTACCATACAATCATAATCTCAAAATAAACCGGAAAAACGCGTAAAAACAACGTGAGAGAAAAAGAAAAAGGAAATAACCGTTTTTATCCGCAAACAACACAAAGGCGCTACGAAAGACGCAATAAGATAACAAGGGATGTGCGCGCTGTTGTAGCATCCTTGGTGATGACCCCCAATCAATCTACCACGCCGCTGCCGCAGGGTGGACCAGGAGTGGCTGAGGTTAAGACGCCTGAGAATGCTTCCTGAGTAAATAGAATCCCTTTCTCTGTATTAGATGAGGAAGATACCCCCTAAAGCTTCTGTTAGTCTGTTAGCATCGTCCTACCTCCTCCTCTTCTTCCTTCCATCCTCCCTCTTCCCTCCTCCGTGAATTGTCTCTGTGGCCGTATTAATAGACCGTGGATATGGATGTGTCAGCAGCGAAGGAGTAACAGGGAGGGAGGATATGGAAGGCAGGACTGAGAGAGGAGAAAGGGAGAGAGAAAGTCATAAAGTACGACACACATACACGGAGTTACGATGCTTCAGGAATAGGAATGGACCAAATCTGTCGCAGAGGTCGGCCTGGAATTCGGGAATGGCTGGAACGTAGCTGCTAGGAAGGAGAGGGAGGGAGGGAGGCGGTGGAAGGGAGTGGCAGGTGATAGGAAGCGCTCTCCGTCAACATATATTTCACAGGAAGCCACAGTCTCTTTTTTTCCTGCCTTTTCTATGACTCTCTTTTTTCCCCCTTTTTACATTTCCCTTTGTTTTTGGTGTTTGTGGGGCGCGCGGCAGGGTTTGTCTTGTGCTGCGTCAACAATACTGGGCGGGTCGTCTTCCCACGGGTCCATCTCACCTCCCCCTCCTCTTAGAGACCCGCCTCTTTCTTCCCTCATTTTTTTTTTTTTTCCGCCATCGTTCCTTTCCATCCAAATTATTTTATCGTCGTTTCCAATCCCTGAATTTCCTCTTTCAAAGCTTTTGTCCTTTTCGTTCTCCAGCGACCTATACCAGTCGATTCGAAAAGCCTGTGAAGTCAGCATCTCTTAGAGAAAACATTTTTCTCTCCACCTTTGCAGAGTTTATTCTATCCTCCCGCTCTTCCTTCGACTCTCCACAGCCTCATCGATAGCGTTCCCTTCCTTCTAACTCTCCTTTCAGCCTCTTCTTCCCCTCCTCCTCCTTCCAGCCCCTTCTTCCCCTTCTCCTCTTTCTCCTCCTCCTCCTCCAACCCATTAGATACAAGGAAGAGGGAGGGTCAGTTATGGGGTCCCTCATTGCGCACTAAATTTTCTGGCCGTGTTCCAGCCTGCCTCCCGCCCCCGCTGCCTCGTGGGGTTCCTCTAACAGCCCCTGACCAAGACGCGACTCTCCCTTGTGATAAATCAGACACCAAGTCACCACACTACGTCTCTATCCATTAACCAGTCTTCCTTCCGGCCTCCAGCTCGCCCGGACAGGGAGACGCACAGAAAGATAGAGAGGGGAGGGAGTGATGAGATTGACGTGCCCCGTGTATAAACAGGTTTGGAATCAACACCTGGTTATATATACATGTGATCCCACCCACCCTAACTTTATTCTTCAGTCCCCTTCCTCAAATAATTGTATACTACTTATCTCCCCAATTCTCTCCCTTCTCCCTATACATCACTCCCAATACATTTCCCATGTCTATCTACCCTCCCTTCCCCTCCCTCTCCTCTCCTCTCCTCTCCTCTCTCCCTCCCTCACGCCCCTTTAACGCCCTTAAGTCGTAATATTTCTCTTTTTCCTTCAGTCACAGGCCGAGTGCGTCACAGTTAGAAGAATACCCGGCAATTAATTACACTTGTTTTTTTATAGGCTGGGATAGACCCATTACTAGAGGGGGAAGAATTCCTTGGGACTGAGACAATGGCGAGGGTGAGGGTCAAGAATGGAGAGGAAAGGAGGAGGTTCAGTGGAGGGGAGGAGGAGGACAAGGAGCAATGAGAAGTAAGGGAAGAAGGGGATACGAGGAAGATACGTAGAGAAGGGTGCGGGAAAGAAGGTACGTGGTAGAGGAAGAAGGAATGAGAATGAAAGTGGATGGAGGAAGAAAGAAATGGACAAAGGGAAAGACAGACAGACAGACAGACAGACAGACAGACAGACAGAGAGAGAGAGAGAGAGAGAGAGAGAGAGAGAGAGAGAGAGAGAGAGAGAGAGAGAGAGAGAGAGAGAGAGAGAGAGAGAGAGAGAACACATAGACACAGATACAGACAAAGACAGACAAGCACAAACAAACAAAGACAAACAAATAAACAGACAAAAAAGACAGAAAAACAAACATCCAGACCATAAAAAAACAAACACAAACACAGATTGACAAAGAAACAAACAAACAAACATATAAATAGCAAGACATACATACAGACAGACGGACGGACAAAGAACATCACAAAAGGGAACAAGGCACCATTTGCTTGGGAGAAAAAGATCTTGAGGCCAGACAAACTCACGAGGCATCTGACCGTCCCTGACAATAATCTACAAGCGATTACACCTCACCCCACCCTTAGCCTTGCTCGGGGGAGGCGCGAGGGGAACAACGACAGAAAACGGACGATGAGAGAGACGAGAGAGAGAGAGAAGAATGCTGGGAAAGGACGTGGAGAAAGAGCCAGGCATGTAGGAAAAGCAGAGAGGGGAAAAAAGGAATAGCGTGTAGGAGAAAGCAAGGAAGGGAAAAATGGGTATGGAAGGAGGATAAAAGGGGGGAAAGGGAGAGAGAGAAATGGAATGAGTCGGAGGAAGAGGAGGAGAGGAGAGGCATATATTGGTAGGCAGGAAGAGGAAGAAAGGAAGACATGTAAGAGAAGGAGGTTCATGGAGATAAAACGTACGTACATGTGAGGAGGAGGAGGAGGAGGAGGAGGAGGAGGAGGAGGAGGAGGAGGAGGCTGAAATGAAAAAGAAAAGAACAAAAAATGTAAGATTTACTGGAAGACAGGAAGTAAGATGAGAAGATGAGATACATAATAAAGAAGGAGAGGAAGAAGAATGAAAACACATATACGAAATGGATAAAAGAAAGAATATAGGGAGGAACGAAGAGAAAATGCGAGCGAAGATAGATACCAAAGGATGAGAGAGAGAGAGAGAGAGAGAGAGAGAGAGAGAGAGAGAGAGAGAGAGCGAGAGAGAGAGAAAGAATAAGAGGAGGCGCCGAGGAGGAAATCGAGGCGGGAAGGGTACAATCAGGCAACTGTTTATCTTTTTCCGTCTCATCGCCTTCCTTTGGTATTGCTATTCATATCCTGCACCGGCCCCTGTACTGCTTTGCTTGGGTTCCTCGCCTCTGCTGCCTGGCCTCTTTCTATGCAGCTTCTTTGATCCTTCCTCCACTCTGCCGCTATCAATTTATCTACTAAGTTTTTTTTTTTTTTTTTTTGCATAGTTTATCATGAGTGTCAGCTTGTTTGTATTCTCTTTTTTTTTTTGCGTGTGTGTGTGTGTATTTTTTTTTATAAGGATCACTGTTACTCTGCTGTGATGCAAAGAAAAAAACTCGTATATTTGTCTTTTGGGAAGCAGCAAATGTTTTTTTTTCTCTCTCTCTCTCTTTTTGGCTCTCGTCAAGTCTCCTTTTACATTAAGAAGAGAAAAAAATAGATGTGTAGTTATTTTCTATTTGATTTAAGAGTTTTTTTTTTTTTCTAGTCTTAGTAATTCCTGCCAAGTCCTTACATTTAAAAATAGTATGTGGTTATACTCGTGCCGTTGTCACTGCATATCTCTCTCTCTCTCTCTCTCTCTCTCTCTCTCTCTCTCTCTCTCTCTCTCTCTCTCTCTCTCTCTCTCTCTCTCTCTATTTGTCTCCCTCCAAAGAGCCACTTCCACCCTCCTCTCCTCTAATCTCTACTTCCAGAATCACCATATCTCTCTCCCTCGCCCTCTCCCTCGTCCTCTTTGCTTCCAATCTCTCTCTCCCTTCTTTTTATGAGTCTTGTCATGTACTCTTACTCTCTCTCATTCCTCACACAGCTTCAGAACTGTCTATCGTTTTTTTTTTGTTTGTTTAGTAGCATGTTAAGAATTTAGTTATGTGTGTTTTGGTTGTCCTCTCTCTCTCTCTCTCTCTCTCTCTCTCTCTCTCTCTCTCTCTCTCTCTCTCTCTCTCTCTCTCTCTCTCTCTCTCTCTCTCTCTCTCTCTCTCTCTCTCTCTCTCCCCATACATCCGTCCGCGTATAGAGTAAGTCTTATCTTGAATTTATGTGCTAAGTCTAGTAATAAATCCTGCTAAGTACGTACACTTTCTATCTTGGTCCTTCCCACCTCTCTCTCTCTCTCTCTCTCTCTCTCTCTCTCTCTCTCTCTCTCTCTCTCTCTCTCTCTCTCTCTCTCTCTCTCTCTCTCTCTCTCTCTCTCTCTCTAAATGTTTTCTTTGTA
>NC_087162.1:9267500-9312500 GCF_035594125.1 Scylla paramamosain | reverse complement strand
ATTTTTATAGCACCTCTTCTTTTCCCACGTCTTTTTTTTTTTTTTTTTTTGCGTTCATGTTTCCTGTTTTTTTTTTTTTTTTAGAGTCCTGCTCAAAAGGTGAAGTGTTTTTCATCGCTGTTCTTTCCTATCACTTTTGTTTCCGTGCTTTTCTGTATTATTTTCAATTCCTCGTTTTCTTGTTTCTTGTAACCGGCATTTTTCATATCTTCATTCTTTTTTTTCACTTACGTTCTCTTTTTTTTATGAACCTTTTTTCAATTTCGCCTTCGTCCGTGCTTGTCACACTCCTGTATTTTCTATTTATTTATTTTTTTATGTTCGTGCTTTTTTTTCTTTTTTAGTCCTTCTTCCTTAGCTCTTTTTAATTTCAGTGTTTTTTTCATGTCTTCAATCTTTTTATTTTTTTCTTTCCACTTCTATCTTTGTCATTTTCAATTCTGCTTCGTATTTTCTTCTCTGTAACTTTACTATTTTCATCTCACTTCATTCACATTCACTTTCGATACCTCTTTTTCCCCCTGTCCTTTACAATTTATGTTGTCCATGCTTGTCTAATATCAGTATTTTCTATATTTTTCATTCTTTTTCATTTTCGTTCTCTGTTCCTCTCTGTATCCTTTTCAGTTCCGCCTCGTCCTTGCTTCCTTGTAACGCCTCAGCTGCTGCTTGGGGAGAATTGAATCTTTATCCCTGCTTCACTCCATTAGTGTGCAGACTCCCCATTGTTGCCGATGTGTGTCACTCCTTCACGTGAATAGTGTGACACTGTACCATTGTCGTATTTGTATTTATGTCCACCTCTTTTTTTTTCTTCTCTCTTTCTTTCCACCTCGCTGCTTTTCTCTCCTTTAGTCACCGCCTTGACGTTCACTCATTTCTGCGATTCCTTCTCTCTCCCTCAGCTATTTCTGGATACACAAAGCCCTTGGCAGAATCCCGATTTTCCTTCCCCCTGGAGGCGGCGTCAGCGTTGTGTCAGCCAGGTGGGGACTAACGAGCACCTGGACCTTCACCTGCGTCATTAGGGACCTTCCGCGGCCCCCTCACCTGTCTGTTGCCTGCCACTAGTCCTTACCTCCTCCTCCGCCTCCGCCTCCGTGTTTCGTTTCCTGATTCTGTTCAGTCTCAGCCTCCTTGTTGTTCCTGCTCTCTACATATTCTTCCTTTTTTCCACCACTCTGCCTCTGTTCTATCTATTCTCCCTCCTCTTCCCCCTTCTTCTCTCTACCACTCTTCCTCTGTTCTAACACCTCTTCTCTCTTCCATTATATATCTACCACTCTTCCTCTGTTCTAACACCTCTTCTCTCTTCCATTATATATCTTTTCTGTCACTTCTTCTCTCATATATCCATCATTCTTCAACTTTTCTACCCCTTCTCTCTTCTCTCGAATATTCTTCCTCTAATCTACCCCTTCTTTCTTGTCTTTATCACTCTTCTACCCTTCCTTCTTTCTCCCAGACACTATTACTCCAAGGATTTCTTATTCATTTTGATCCTGGTGTCCTTCAGGCATTGCTTAACTTTAATACACGAATTATTGAGTTCCTGGCTTCTATGTGCAGTATTAGTTAAGCTTCCTGCAGGCATTCATGTTTTTCTTTTGCTACTGTATGAGTATTGTATGAGCTAAATGTCATCGCTTGCTGTTTTGTACGATTTATTTATGTTTTCTGTGGTTGTAGCTGCGGTCTAAAAGTGAGGATTTGTAATGTGGCTTTTGTAGTTGTCCTAAAATAGTCATCGACCGGCCAACCATGTCCCTCCCCGCTGTACATTTCGCCTCATTAAGCAGCACGGTGTGAGCAGATATAATATTGCTTCCTTTGTCACATTTCACATGACCAGAAGGCTGCGGAAAAAAAAAATATAAAAAGAACAAAAATATAGCATCTGTACGGCATACGAGTACACGTTTCTCTCGTCCGGTGCCACCAATAAATCAACATTTTTTGGGCTCTCATCTCTCATCTCTTTATAAGGAAATATATTCTTTTCACTTTTTATCTTATTTTATATATTCCTTCTTTTCACTTTTATCTTATTTTATATATTAAATTACTTATCTTTAATTCTACAACTTGTGCATATTTTACAAAAGGATAAAACACGTATAACAAACAGTAATATTATCTTAGCTCCTTCCGACGCTGAATTATGATGAACAAATATATATTAACCATTCCACGTGCACCTCCGCCTCTCTACATTAGCGCTGCAATCCATCACACGCCACCGTTATCTCCCCCGCACCCACACCCTTTCCTAATCCATCTACTTCCAACCATTTTTTCCTTACCTTCCCCGCCTCTGCTGACCCTCACTCACTCCGGCAGATTCCTCACCGCTGCCTACTGTTCTGTCTACCCACTACCCACGCAGGCCGCCTCTCACTCTCCCACGCCTCTCTCCTACTATAAAAGCGAGAGTCAGACCCAGAACCTTAAAGATAAACCAAAGGAGACTAACATTTGCCGCCCCCGCTTGCTCCTCATACGTCAAATGATAGCTCGATTTATAACTTTTGTTGTCCTTACCCCTCCCTCTTCCTCTCCCTCTCTCTCTCACCCCCAGGCCAGACACACCCCAAGCACCCTCCTCACCCTATCGTTACGTCACCCTCGCCCACCCGAGACTCAGGACTCAGCATAGCCATCGCCACGTTCATCCATCCACACCTTGCTGAGAGCTACCCCGCCCTCGCTGAGTCACCTGCGCACGTCTGCCTGAAATTACCTGACTCTCATTCCCTTTTCTCTAGTTACCTCCCCCTCCTCTCTCTCTCTCTCTCTGCCCCGCCCAGCCACTCACTGCCTCTACCTGGATCTTCCCTCACTCCGTCTCAGCCTCATCACATATTCCTATTTAGCCTTTCCCCTCCTCTCTTCTCCTTTCCACTTCTCCTCTTCCCGTGTGTACTGTACTTCCCTCACTTTCCTCTCTCCATCGCCACTCCCATTTCGGTCCTCCGCTCCTTCTGTCCGTTCTTCCGTCCGTCCCTCCTTCCTCACCCTCAGAGGCGTTTCAGCTCCTGCCTCCCTAATTCTAAGTCGTTCCAATTATGTCCAAAGTTTAGCGCAAAGTTTCATCATTCCATTAGCCAGTTTTCTGTCTTTGGTTCTCACTCGCGTCATATAATTCATAGGGAAACATAAACAGCTTAGTTATATTGTAGGAGAAATGTCAAGTTAGCGTGTTTTTTTCTTATTTTTTTCTTTTAGTTTTCTAGATAAATCAACAAATAATAAAGTAGGAGACGGTACACAAACAGACCGATAGAAACTTTACACGTTAAGGATTCCGTCGGGGTCAATTTAGGACTGTGGAATAGCCTCCTTATGACTCCCCGGGGACCTGTGACCTTCAGCGTCCCTCTGTCCCCCTCCTTTATCTTTTTCCTCACTGTCCCCTCTTTCCATTCCGCTCTACCACTCCACAGTCCACACCAGCCCTCCCCCCATCATCCCCACACGCACCTCGCTCCCCCAGCCACGCCTCCGACCCCCTGAAAAAAGCGGGGGAGTAGAGTGATATACTTGTCGTTCCTAAAGGTGAGAATCCAGCTCCATTTCAGAGTGCGGCGCCCCCTGGTGAGCGTGGCAAAGACCCATTCTTCATTGGGAGTTGCGTCTAATTGGCGCCTCGTCTGTTGTGTTGCATTAAAAGACCAGTTAATTGACAGCCGCTCGGTGATTGGATGAGCCGCTCCCCTCTCCCTACTCCCTTCCTCTCCCTCGGCAAGCTTCCCACCTTCCCTCTCTCCCTCACCAGCAACCATTACCATCACCACCATCACCACCATGACCACCACTAACACTACCACCACCGCAACCCCTCCCATAACCACAACCTCTAAAAACACAGTCAACCCCTCTCTGCCTGCTCTTTTACGGTAATCTTTGCTTTAATCTCTGCCAAATAGAGGATAAATGCTGTCATACTGTTACGGGGGCATCATCGCGGTCATAATAACAAGCGCAAGGTCCGCCACGCCACCACAGCACCACTTGGCATCGCCGTCATCAAGGTTACTATGAATGCTGGCCTTACAATAAGTAATAAAAGCTATATGGTTTTGGTGCAATTTTCACCCTAAGTGAATATAAAAAAAAAATGTGGCGTGTTTGTACCAAATATTGTAGAGAGAGAGAGAGAGAGAGAGAGAGAGAGAGAGAGAGAGAGAGAGAGAGAGAGAGGACGGGGATGAGAGGTAGATATCAAAGCATGAGTGACCTAAGAAAGCACTCGAGTTGATAATACAAGTGGCCTCATCCTTCCCACAGCTTGCAAGTGACTCAGATCTGTAGCACAAACCCTTGAGAGTGACTCACCGCCCCTTCCTCCTTCCCCTTAAGTTCTATTATAAAAAGCGCTATAAATCCATCGCTTCCAGTATTAGAAGACAACACTAGTAGTGGTGGTGGTGGTGGTGGTGGTGGTGGTTGTGGTGGGGGTTGTGGTGGTATTGTTGATTAAAATTTTTCGAATGTTCCTTTTTTCCTTTCCTGTCTTCCCTCTTTCCTAACTTCCTGGTATTTCCTCCTCTTTCCCTCTCCAGCTTCCTTTGCCTTCCTTATCCTCTACAATCACCACCACCATCTCCATCTCCGCCTCCTGATCCTCCTCCTCCTCTTCCTCCTCTCAAAGAAATCTCTATCTCCTATCATCTTTCCATTTAACTCTTTCATTCGGCCTCTCTTCTTTTTCTCGCTTTTTTATTCCCCTTCCCTGAAAAAAAAATATTCTCTCCCTCCACTTCTTCCCTTCCTCCGCATGCCAACGGGAGGAAGGGACGAGGGGTGCCGGGGGAAGGAAGGACGTGGGGGGAGGACTAAGGGACGAGGGAGGCAAATGTTATGATGAAAGTGACGAGAATGATGACGATGAAGAAATTTGAACGCTGAGTTCCGGTGGCGTAAAAAATCAATTCATCCATCAGCTGTCTGTTTGTCTGCCATTTTTTGCTTCTCCACCAGCACCTCTCTCTCTCTCTCTCTCTCTCTCTCTCTCTCTCTCTCTCTCTCTCTCTCTCTCTCTCGCTCGCTCGCTCGCTCTCTCCCTAGCGGTATTGTCGTTAGAAAGTGGAATAAACTTCAACTATGGTAGTGCTGCGCCGCGCAATAAACTCGTTCAAAAATAAACCCGACCATCACATCCCGGAATGAAGCATCCAGCGCGGCATTTATTGAACCTCACGTCACTTTAATGTTTTTTTTTTTTTTAACCCCTCTCGCTGTTAAGGCAAACCACCTAATGCGGCCAACAGGTTTGGTCTGTGTGGGCTGATTATGTACGTGTCTCTGGCTGTCTGCCTGTCTGTTCGTCTGTCACACACACATATGGACACATACACATTCTCTCTCTCTCTCTCTCTCTCTCTCTCTCTCTCTCTCTCTCTCTCTCTCTCTCTCTCTCTCTCTCTCTCTCTCTCTCTCTCTCTCTCTCAAAATCCAAGATCTATACCAACAGACCTTCATCATCCAAATATTCCTTGCTACATTCTCCATATTAAGTTCTCTCTTCCTCTATCTTCATCATCAAACTCCCTTGCAACCTCCACCTCTCCTCATCCTTCCCCTCCCTTCCTCCTCCTCCTCCTCCTCTTGGCATGGTTGAAGGAAAGTCTGTGATGCATCTTCAGGGTTTTGGTCCAAGCCGCCAGATGAGTTTATGCCGTAATGTAAATTGTTTGTTACTTGTATACCAAAATTCACCACCAGCAGCAGCAGTTCGGCGCCGCTGCCACAGGGAGGAGCAGTAGATTAACTTTAGTGTTGTGGGCTACTGGATATTAGACGCTATAAGGATATGACGTGTAATTAAAATGCTCCTTGTAAAGTTAAATAGTTGTTGTTGTTCTTGATGCTGTAATGGTAGTGATGGTAGTGGTGATAGTGGTAGGAGTAGTAGTGGTGGTGGTGGTGGTGGTAGTCCTTTTTAGTACTTTCAGTGAGCAATTTTCACCAGTTTTTGTTACTCTCAGCCAGAGCTCCTTTTACACAGAAAAACGTAGCAGGCGTAGTAGTAGTAGTAGTAGTAGTAGTAGTAGTAGTAATATAAGCAGCAGTCGACAAGGCAAGGCCACGCCACCTTACGTAACTTTATATAATGACAAGGAATGATGAAACCCAAATATTTACCCAATGATTTTAATGTACAAGGACCCCCGAAAACCGACCACTCTTTCCACAGCCGAGTTCATTATGCATCTTGACGGTCTCCGAGAAGCGTAATATTTTGCATACATCTCCTCCAAGTACTCCAGCCGAGACCTGAGGGCCGACTTGAGCCAACACTCGTCTTAAAACTCAAATTCATCACTCAGCGGGAGAAGGACGGGGAGGAGGAGGAGGAGGAGGAGGAGGAGGAGGAGGAGGAGGAGGACGAGGAGGAGGAAGGCTGGGGGAGAGTACAGTCAGGAAGAGGTGGAAGAGGAGCAGCAGGAAAGAGCTTGAATCAGCGCCTAATATGCATAAATTAGCATACCAAATACTCAGAGGAAAGTACTGAAATCCGAGTGAATATTAAGCTGCCTTAGGTGTATTTTGGGACCAGATTCCTTGTGGCGGGGGGTCGTGTTCTGTCACTTGTACATCCTGACGCGTGTTGACAGTGGTGACGGGGAGAGAGAGAGAGAGAGAGAGAGAGAGAGAGAGAGAGAGAGAGAGAGAGAATGAGGAGTGATGTATTTCTGCCACACCCTACCTTGTCTCCTCCTCCTTCCTCCTCCTCCTCCTTCGATTCTTCTTCCCTCTCATCCTTCTCCTTCATTCATCTCTTATCCCTTTGTACATATACCGACACTACCTAATCGCGTTCTTTTCCTCATCCTTCCATCCTGTTCCTGCTCTTCGTGCCACTTACATTTTCTTTCCTTGTACCATTTCGGCAACAAAGGCTCTCTCATCCCCAAACACAACATCCATTTCGAGACGCCACAAACCCCGCATTGGTTAAGTTAATTTAAACAATGCATATGCAGCTGACTACAAAGCATCGTAAACTACACCTCCTGCACACACGCACACACACACACACACACACACACACACATGACCTACAGCTGAACACACGTCACGTCATTTTAAAAGGGACATGTGCAGAAACAGACTCGCACACACACACTGAAACACACGCACACACACACATATACACACTGAAACACACACACACACTGACACACACACACACAGAGAGAGAGAGAGAGAGAGAGAGAGAGAGAGAGAGAGAGAGAGAGAGAGAGAGAGAGAGAGAGAGAGGGTACACTATGTTGCTAGTCACTATATTTCGCCAAAAGACTATCATGAGAAGAATGAATGATGAACTCCGAGGGTAATAATTACACAGCGTTCCCAGCGGGCTCGCCTCCCTCTCCCTCTCCCTCTCTTTCCCCGCAACGCACACAAATACACATCTAACTGGCATTCTGGTTTACCGCTTCAGAGAGAGAGAGAGAGAGAGAGAGAGAGAGAGAGAGAGAGAGAGAGATGGTTTGCTACTGTGACCATAAATTTCTGGACAGTATCACGCGCGTCCTTCTAATAACTGACTTCATAACACTCTGCATTTTTTCTCCGTGAAGGCAAATGGACCCTGCAATTGTGGGTTAGTAATTGACCCACATCTTTCTGAGACACGTGTGTGTGTGTGTGTGTGTGTGTGTGTGTGTGTGTGTGTGTGTGTGTGTGTGTGTGTGTGTGTGTCTGGTGTGTGTGTGTGTGTCTGGTGTGTGTGTGTGTGTCTGGTGTGTGTGTGTGCGTGTGTGTCTGTGTCTGTGTGTTAATTCTGTGTAATTAAAAGAACGCACATTTGCTCTGAGTGTAAAACCATCTCTCTCTCTCTCTCTCTCTCTCTCTCTCTCTCTCTCTCTCTCTCTCTCTCTCTCTCTCTCTCTCTCTCTCTCTCTCTCTCTCTCTCTCTCTCTCTCTCTCTCTCTCTGTTCCCTAACTCGCCTAATGGAAAACTTGCAAATACTCGTGTTTGTCTGTCTTCCCAAGGTTTCTGTTACATGTGGGTACTAATTTTCCATTTCTTCTGCCGTCGTGAAGTTTAAAAGAAAGGGAAGTTATATACCAGCTGGATTTATGAGCTGGGAAGGCACTTCTGGTGAGATTACAGGCGTTTATCTCCCAAAACAAACGAGCATCAGAACTCAGCCTCCAAAACATCCAATTGTCTCGTAAATCCGGACGAGGGGTGTGGCCAGCCGCCTCTCTGATGGTCGGGCGCTGCTTAACTACCGGTGCTGGCGGCGCTCTGCCCGGACCACCGCTGCTGACCAATCACAAGCGGCCTAGTGATGAAGATTTTCCAAAGAGGTGATTTACAAGCGTGTTCCTTTCTAAACATCCCGCAGTCGCCAAGAAACAAATAGTGGCCATTCATTACGCAATGAATTATGGTTCGGGGGCACAGGCGGCAGACGGAATGTGAGAAGCTGCAGCAGAAGTGGCCAGAGAGAAGAGCGAATGAGAGAGTCAGAGTGAGAGCGGAGGGGACAGAGGCCACCGACTGAAATACGTCCCGGAAGGCTTGCACAGGGAGGCAGAGTGACAGACCAAGGCGGCGAGGAGGACTGGAATGACTGCGTAAGGACGGTAATGAGGGAATTCGAGGCGAAAGGGAGACACAGCTGGCACATTAAGTACAAGGAAGACACGGCTAGAGGAGCAGGATAAGGAGAAGGCAAGGTCAGTTTGGGAAGGAAGAGCAGAAAAAGGAGAGAGTGGAGGAGGAGGAGGAGGAGGAGGAGGAGGAGGAGGAGGAGGAGGAGGAGGAGGAGGAGGAGGAGGAGCAGCAGCAGCAGCAGCAGCAGCAGCAGCAGCAGCAGCAACGGTGAGAGCCTCGTCGGGTATAAACCTGCCAGTGGCCACTCCGGCGGCGTGTTCCTCAGGACACACCAATTAACCCCGAGGATTGATCTCGACCCCCTTGTCCTCCTACACCTCCCTCTTTCCAGGCCTCCAGTATCCTTAATCTCTCTCTCTCTCTCTCTCTCTCTCTCTCTCTCTCTCTCTCTCTCTCTCTCTCTCTCTCTCTCTCTCTCTCTCTCTCTCTCTCTCTCTCTCTCTCTCTCTCTCTCTCTCTCAGTTGTTCGGTTCTTTAAATCTTGCCTGACGTCTAATCCGGGGTGTGAAAAACACTTCGTCTTTCTCGCCGTTCAATTAGAGGAAGCGTGAACAGTCGCCTTGGGGAACACCAGGCGACCACACGGGAGGAGCGTTGGGCAAGGTGAGGCACTCAGGGTGGCGCCGGGACCACCACGCTCACCATGCCTAGGCCGGAGACGTAAGAGAAGGTCGATGGTGGGAGCTGCTCAGTGACAGTAGGCTCGTATAGTAGTGAGGAGTGGTGGGGAATTGAAAGTGTGAGGAGAGATGAGAGGGATGAGTGGAAACAAAGGCCAAGTGAGGAAAATAGGAATTGCTGGAGAGACGAAGTGAGAGTAGTTAGAGTGAGGAAAACCGCCTGAAATTAAAGTAAAAATTAGACAATGGCTGAAAAAGAGAAAGGGTACAGAGAGAAAATAAATGAAAGGTGAGAGAAAGGATGATGGATGGTGAGATTAATGAGCGTGTCAGGATGGGATGAGTGGATAACAGAGGGGGAGGAAAGCGGGAGAGGAGGAAGAGGAAGAGGAAGAGGAAGAGGAAGAGGAAGAGGAGGAGGAGGAGGAGGAGGAGGGACCAGAGGTTTTAAGCTTTAATGGAACTTGGACGCGGGTGGAAGCAAAGGCAGGAAAGGGACCCAAAAAGAAAGAGAAATCAGAAGAAACAGAGAGCAAAGGGGATACGAGAGAGGGAAAGCATTCATATGAGAGGTGCGACTGAAAGTTATACGCGTGAAAATGAAATGAGCTAAAAGAATGCACGCTTCCCCTCCCCTGCTGTAAAGAGCCGTATAAGGGAGCGACACGCATTTAGTATTCATAAAGTGCAGGATGATTATGAGTGTGCTCTCTCACCTGCACGGTTGAGAGTTTCCTTAATACACTGTCCCTTCATTTGTGCGTCTGGTGACTATTCCATATTTCTGTATCGATTTGGTTATATATCATATATATATATATATATATATATATATATATATATATATATATATATATATATATATATATATATATATATATATATATATATATATATATATATATATATATATATATATATATATATATATATATATATATATATATATTCATACATAAAGACTTACACAATATCCATTTTATACACTCTAGTATTTTTCTCATCCTTCGCCTCCATCCCTATATCCTTAAGTGACTCCTGCTTTTCTACATCGATCCCTATCTTAACGTGCACTTTCACCCATGACACGCTATGCATCTACACACCACATCACACACTCCCATCATCCTCCAGTACTTTCTCCCCTTTCCACCCTTCCATAACCATCAACTACCCCCATACACTGTGTCCCACTACAACCCAGATAACCTTTCCTACTACTACACCATCTACTACTCTCACATTTTCGTCCATATTCGCTCACCATATTCACTCTCATCCGCCCACTTACTCCCACACGACCGTAGACTCTCAGGAACATGACCTCACTTCCCGCCACTTTGCTTAAACAAAAGAGCAACGCCTCTCGTGTCTCCGTTTTATTAGACGGATCCATTAGAGGCAAGAGGAGCATGGGGATGGAGGACACCCTTGCTGGGGACGTTTCTGGGTGTGTCCTTGTGTCCTGTCAGCCTGTTATGTCTCCTGATGGCTTTGGGAAGGACTGACCTCTCGAGCGTCCTGCCTGTCCGCCCTTTCCTCCCACCACATGTTCCGAGATACACTCCTGCATTAGCCGCCTCTCCTCCTCTACCCCGCCTCCCGCCTCTACCTTACCTCCTGCCTCCAGCTCTTCCTCGGTTACTGGGTATCTGTCCATCTTCCTCGCCATCCATCACCACCTCGTCTAGTCCTCACTAAATCACTGTGTTCAAGGCTCGCGGTGTCCCTCACAGATTGTACCTTACCGGATTGATGTTGTGTTGCTAAGATTGGGAAAATTCATGAAAACGCTACGCTGTTATTTTGCATCACGTAAGATTCGTATCGCCGCAGTGCCTCTACCTATGAATTTTGGAAGCGTGCGTGCGATAAAGGAAATGTTTCTATTGTTCCCTTATTTGCAAAGTTGAAATCTAATGTAGCGAAGAGGAAAGTTGTTTTTACTATGTTCTCTTACTTGCGAAGGTATTATAAAGTCGAGCAGAATTATCTAAATATAGTTTTTTGCTTTTTCATGATGCAAATTTGGGTTTTCTCTAACGAATTACATATGCAGCTGTTGATGTTATTGCGGCGCCTTAAATCAGTCAATCTATCAATTAATCGTAGAGTTAGTGAAGCGGATAAGACTTTGGTCGCCTTGAACTCTCACACCCACACCAATCAGTGAGTCTCAAGGTGAGGAGTGGCCGCTGTTATGGTCAATTGTGTCAAAGATTTGTGAGCAAGCCTCTCTCTGTTGCCCTCTCCTCTCCCTTCTACTGTTCCTACTCTTCCCTTTTACACCCTCTCCCTTCCTCCCTTTCCTCCACTACTCTTTATCTTCTCTTTCTCTTCGCTTTCTCTCTCTTTCCACTTCCCCACGGCGACAGGGAACAAATTCTCGACTCCCTCAGTTTTAGGGAAGATTTACACGCCAGGTGGAGGGAGGGAGGGGCAGGAGGGGATGGAGATGGGGAAGGAAAGACAGAATGGGGGAAGAAAGGTGGAGAGGGAGAGAATGGAGGGAGGAAGGCGGAGAGAACAAAAAACCGGACACTGTTGGATGAGTTTTGGAAGTTGGTGGGACTTTTTCGCTTTCCGTTTCTATCAATTCTATTTCCTTGATTTTTTTCCTCCGTGTGTGTGTGTGTGTGTGTGTGTGTGTGTGTGTGTGTGTGTGTGTGTGTGTGTGTGTGTGTGTGTGTTAGCGTAAAGCCCTTGATGTTATCGTCGCCACCACTACCACTACTACCACCACCACCATCACCACCACCACCACCACCACCACGACTCCTAAAAAAAAAAGAAAAAAAAACTACGCCCTGTCAAAACAGATAATCTTTTCACTTTATAAAACATCCACACACGTCAAAGGCACCGACAGGTCACATATATAACTGTTATGACCGCACCATTCACACCACGGATATGTATATATATTTTTTTAGCTGTCACAACCCGCGGCCGTCACAACCACCGCTGCTGAACCGATGACAAAATGACCCTCATCTCAAAACGCACCACAAACAGAATTCCCACGAGGACCCCAATGGAAAAAACACCCCCACTACTACTACCACCACCACCACCACCACCACCGCCGCCACCGTAGCTGCAACAACAACACTGCGGCACAAGAAAGAAACGAATCTTGACATTTTCATTACGATTCCGTCTCTGGTGTAGTTCCTCTGTTCTTTCCCCGTCACCTTTTATGCCCCCTGATTTTTCTTTCCTTCGTCCCTTTAGCATTAGATGTTTGGTCCTTACCTCCCACCGTCACTTTTGTCCTTACCACCTCCCTCTCCCTTATCCCTCCAGCATAATCTTTTATTTCCTCTTCTTCTTCCTCCTCCTCCTCCTCCTCCTCCTCCTCCTCCTCCTCCTCCTTCTGATCTTCATATCTTCTCCCTCACCCTTATTCCTGCAACACCCTCCTTTATTTCCTCCTCCTACTTGTCCTTACTTCCTCCCTCCTTCATCCTTATCCCTTCAACATCTTTTATTTCCTCCTCCTCCTCCTCCTCCTCCTCTACTTTCCCTCTCCTCATTGTCTATCCCATGCAATCCTTCCAAGTGCACCTCTTCCATTTCCTCTTCCTCTCCTTCCCATCTTTACGTTCCCTTCAGTACCTTGCTAAAATCTTCTTCTCCCTTATTTTCTCCTTCCTCTTAACTCCTCCTCAAACAGGGCCTCCCAAATCACCTCCTTCAGGTCCTTGCATCTATCCCATCCCTCCTTCATGAGTAACCTTCTACTTCGGCACTTCCTTTCCCTCCTTTCCCTTGCACTTAACACTTCATTCCTTTACCAGTTACTCCCGACAGAATCCTTCGTCCCCTTTCCTTTCCACCTTGTAAGTATCTCCTCAGTCCTCCACTAGTAACTCCCAAAACCTCCCTCACCAGTTCTCTTTCCCCAGTAAAAAAAAAAAAAAATCTTTCTGGCTTTTGGCTTTTCATCCTTCTTTTCCCCACACGGCCCGCCTCCTGCAGCTTTCCTCGAACTCACTAAAACTTCAAAACAAACAGATGAGGATAAAAAAAGATGGAGGAAAACACAACAGAAATTCCTCTGCTACTTATCCCTCCGCAGTAAAAGGAAATAGAAAGGCGGAAGGAGAGGGACGACCAGATAAAAGGAGGGAGGAAAAAAAGAGCAGAGAGCGGCCATTGTTTCTGTCCCTCACCCTCCGACGCTTTCAGGCACCTTCATAAATTTGGTCACGCCGAAAATTATGGTACCGCAACATTTTCCGTTCAGCGTTTTCATCACTTAATGTTTTCATGATTTTTTTTATTTATTTATTTATTTTTTTTTTTATTCAGGGAGTGGGTTAGGTAAAGTTACGATCAATAGGAAGGTATAAATCTGTGCGACTTTTTTTTTTTTATGTACTGACCGACAATGACGTTTAAGAGAAATAGTTTACTGCGTGATGTTAGTAAGATATGAAGTGAAAGCAAGCAAGCAAACAAGCAAACAAGCAAGCGCGCACACACACACACACACACACACAGACACACAATGACCAGCTAAAGACGCACACGTACACCTTACAAACACCATTTCACACACAAACTTCCCTTTACACTTCCATCCACTCAACTCCCAATATGACTTAATCTGAAACCTACATCTCTTTCATCTCATCTCCCACACTGTAACTTAGCACAATCTCCACAAACATCCCATAAGAATGAACAAGTGAACAATACAGAAGTTGCTTGTCCTCCCTGTACGTTCTTACGTGCCCTACTTAATTCCCGGCACAATCCTAACCCACCTTTACCTATACAAACCCATGGGACAGTGTAGGTAAATACTGCAAATGATCCCCTTTCCTCCCTTCCCAGCCCTTTCCTGTCCTTCTCTGCCCCTCCCTCGTCCCTTATACGTCTCGAGTGGAGTGTGTATTGGGCCCACACTCGCCCCACTCAGCCCGCATCCTCGCCAAGCACTCAGGGATGCCTTGTGCGGCGCGGGTCACAAGGTGCAGCCGGATTGGGGAAGAAATGAGGCGAGAAAACATGAAAAATAACAGGTGAAGAGAGAGATAAGCCGGAAAAATGGGGAGGCTGAGAGAGAGAGAGAGAGAGAGAGAGAGAGAGAGAGAGAGAGAGAGAGAGAGAGAGAGAGAGAGTGTGTGTAGGGGGTGGCGGTAGCAGGCCGAAAGTGGATGATATCTAAGTTTATGGGAGTGTGTGAAGTGGGAGGTGTGCGTGAGGGTGGTGGTGGAGGTGTGTGTGTGTGTGTGTGTGTGTGTGTGTGTGTGTGTGTGTGTGTGTGTGTGTGTGTGTGTGTGATGTCCTGACAGTTGAAGAGAAACACGCAAACAACTGAGAGAAAAAAAAAGTAGGAAAGACGCGCACTAAAATTTAAAATAAAAAATGAAAAAAAAAGTAAAAAAGAAGAGATTAAAAAAAAAACAAATATCATACCTAACTGACAAAACACACAACATCACACACCAAAAAAAAAAAGGGGGGGGTGAAACTAAGAAAAGAAGAAAAAGGAAAAAGTCACCCCTGCACCAAACGAAACGAAAACAACAACAACAACAACAACACATAATGACAACAAACAAACCCTCACTAACACACTAACAGGCTCAATTTCAAACCTACCCCATCTCCACGTAAATTTCTTATACACCTCCCCATCTCCCCACCCTCCCATTCTCCCCTCCCTCTGTGCCGCCCGCCGTGTTATTCCCGCCTCTACAAATGTGAGTAATGTTGATAATGGACTTGTTTTGACTCCGGCCACTTTCCTCCTCCAGTGGCCGAGTGTATTTTATCGCTAGTGAGATATATTTAGCGTCAAGGTGAGACTTCTACAGGAGAGGTTCAAGGTGGGATGCTGGTTGGAGGAGGAGGAGGAGGAGTAGAGTCGATGCTAGGAGAAGTGAGGGAGGGTTAGACGAAGAGGATAATGCGTATAGGTCTCTTTCCTCTCTCTCTCTCTCTCTCTCTCTCTCTCTCTCTCTCTCTTTCTGGTTTTCTTTCTTACCACCACACGTTTTTCGTCCACCAATCAGGAACGGAGCGCCAAACTCTCGACCGACGAGTCCTATTTCTTCCGAGACACACCTGTGCTAATGAAAACAAGCCAGGGACCCGCAGGTGAGAGAGAGAGAGAGAGAGAGAGAGAGAGAGAGAGAGAGAGAGAGAGAGAGAGAGAGAGAGAGAGAGAGAGAGAGAGAGAGAGAGAGAGAGAGAGAGAGAGAGAGAGAGAGAGAGAGAGAGAGAAGTATTATCTATTGTACACGTTTGAATATATGGACTAAACAAATGAGTGTGCATTGGCGTGTCTCGAGTACCTGCTTCATTAACCTTTTTATCCGCTTATCTCCAGCTGTCGTTCGTTAGATTGACGCTTTATGGAGGGGAATGCTTTTAACCTCGGCGTGTGTGTGTGTGTGTGTGTGTGTGTGTGTGTGTGTGTGTGTGTGTGTGTGTGTGTAAGGGTCACTTAGCTTAGGTCACATGTAACCTGACCCCAAAGACCGCCAACTCTCACCCTTCATCACTTCCACCTCTCCTTCAACACACCTTCTCTCACCTCCTCCATCTTAGCGTCCCCTCCTACCCTCTCTCCCTCAATCCCTCTCTTGCCCTCTCTCCCTGCCTGCCTCCTCGCACTCTTGTCATCACGTACTTGAATAACTTAACTCTCTTTTTGATCCTAGAGCGCACGCATAAATCCTCGTCGTCTTCCAGGGCAGAATGTGGAGCAAAAAACGAGCAGGGGTGAGGTGGTGGAGGTGGACAGGCTGGCAGTGTTCTGACTCATCAAGCCTGACTGTGTGCTGTGTACTGTACCAAGGAGACTGTATGCTGCTGCTTCTTTTTATGCATCTACTTGAGGTGCGTCTTGATATATTTCCGTTCATAAATCATTGATGTAAAACACATTCATACTGTACGGAGCTCAGACACGCGCACACACACACACGTACAGAGTCACAGCACCAAATAAACAACAGTTAATCAATGATAGCGAGAGAAAAACAACAATAATGATAATAATAATAATAATAATAATAATAATAATAATAATAATAATAATAATAGACAGCCATAAACTAAATTAATCTGCAACACCAGTCCTCTCTGGCCATATTAGCAGCCTCGCAACGCGGTGAGCAGTCAGCTGTCATCCCTATCAGTACACGACTCATGTACGACAGTCCTGGGAAGAGATACGCCCGCTATATTAGGCAGCAGGTAAAACATTCCATACAGACACACAGGCAACACTCCGCATCCCCAGTCCCTCCAGGGCGCGAGGAGTGGAAGCAACCATCAACATTCTTCTGGTCGCGTCCTTCACTTCAGCTTTAGCTTCTGAGGTCTAGTATACCTGGGAGTTTAAATATCGTAGTTCTGTATTCTTAACGTTTCTTTCGACTGTTTTTAACGTTTCTTTCGACTGTTTTTAAAGGACACATAGATGAGGAACTAGGTTTTTTATGATATTTACTTTCACTGTTGCAGAATTCTTGTCTAACTATAATTAGAGTCATACAAACACACTTCAAAAACCTGTTAAAATATAAGATAAAGCACCGTAATGTTTGAGGATATAGACTTACGGGACAAGCAGCTGCTGTGGTAAGTCTGATAGTGAGCCGTCCCTTCCCTCCTTCCGTGTTAATTAATAGCCATGTTTGTTGCCCTAATCCTCAAGCTGAAATGCTCTTAATGTCCACCGCATTACGTCCTCTGGCAGACAGGAGGAGGGTGGACATACGCAGGTGGTTTCAGGAAATAACTGAGTTTCGTTCGAGTCATTCTTCACATTCTTCCCTTGTGAGAGTTTCCTCCAGTACTTCAGAATGAAAGAGGACGTTCGCCAGTCGATATCTGTTTGAACTATCGAGAGTCTTGCAGAAAAATACACCGTAGAACATGTTAGAAATTATTTATATAGTAATTGCTTTTACATCATCGACCTGTGCATGATAAAGGGAGGAAAGGTTCAAGGTAGAGCAAGGGTTGACCTTATATTCGATACCTAAAAGCTGAGAAGGTTGATAAGGGAGTCTGGTTACCTATCACCACCACCACTGGCTTCCATCACCACCGCCTTGACGCCACACATCTGCCACGACGACATGCAACACCACCACCACCACCACCCTAGTAACGCCAGCGCCATGTTTTCCTCCCAAAACCTCAGCATTTCCCCACTCGTCGAGGAAAACAATTAGTCACCGTCCCCTCGAGGGCTTACTGCTCCAACAATTTCCTCATATTATATTTATGGGGACATGGAAGGTAGCGAGTGAATGCGGCAACCCTTCCATCAAACCCTCTTTTCAAACTTACACTCAGTCCCTTCCTCCAGCCCTTCTGTCACTTTTTATTGCGTCAAACCATCAGTCACTTTCTCCTTCCTGCAGTAGAATCACCACCAACCAGTTTCTCTGTCATCTCCTCCGTCACCTACTTCTTCATTTCATCAGTTCTTACGTCAAAGTTACTATCAGTCTCTCTTTTGCAGTAGAATCACCTCCAGTTCATCCGTCAGCGTCTACGTCACCCACTTACGTAAAGCATCGCATCTTTCATCACTTCCTAGGTCAAAACTATCAGACTCTCTCTACTATTGCAGAATAACCGCCAGTCCCTCCGTCAGTGTCTACATCACCTATTTCCATAAAGGAATGCATCTTTCATCATTTCTTACGTTAAAACTCTATCAGTCCTTCGTCACTTCCTACGTTAAAACTCTATCAATTTCTCTTCCCTATAATAGAAACACCGTCAGTTGCTCCATCAGCGTCTAAGCCACCTACTCCTTCCGTAAAGTACCGCACCTTTCACCACTTCCTTCGTCAAAGCTCCACCATATATCCGCCTCTTCGTCAACTCTCGCCATCTCACCGTCACTCCCTCGCTCAGTCCCTTCGTCAGCTCCTCCACACGTGTTTATATTACCGATAACACTGCTGACGAGGGCGTTCCCAAGTGCCGTCTCCACCACCTCACCCAGCTCCAATACACGTCCTAGATGCTCCCTCGCACCGCTGGCTTGCCGGATTCAGCGCGCCGCTATCTGGGCCTCATTATGCACGGCGGGAAGAGGCACGTTCCGGGTGGAGAGAGAGAGAGAGAGAGAGAGAGAGAGAGAGAGAGAGAGAGAGAGAGAGAGAGAGAGAGAGAGAGAGAGAGAGAGAGAGAGAGAGAGAGAGAGAAATGTTCATGAAATGACGAAAGCGTGAATGAGAGAAAGAGGGAAAATAATCATAGAAAATTGTGTATCCGCTTCTTTCTTTTATTTTTTTATTTCATGATTTCGTCAATTCATGAAGATTCTCTCTCTCTCTCTCTCTCTCTCTCTCTCTCTCTCTCTCTCTCTCTCTCTCTCTCTCTCTCTCTCTCTCTCTCTCTCTCTCTCTCTCTCTCTCTCTCTCTCTCTCATCAAGAAGTCCACATTATCTGATATGAGAGAGTAAAAAATGAAAGAAAAAAAGAAGATTACATCTGACTCACAACTCGAAGTGAAAGCGACACAAGACATTATGTTGGGTTTGTTTATTCCTATTCGCTCCTGAATCAGCTGACTCATGGTGCTTTTTGTACGGGTGATTCCGCTGAGAAGCTGAATTTGAGTTGTATCAATGAACTTTGGAGCTTAAGATGCTGTCTTGTTGAATATCGTACTGCTCATCTGTATGTGTGTGTGCGTGTGTGTGTGTGTGTGTGTGTGTGTGTGTGTGTGTGTGTGTGTGTGTGTGTGTCGATCAGCACTTAAAAAACCACCACAGCTGTGCATGAAATCAATCACGTAACCTAATTTATACCATGAGTTGCAAAGGTTCGAGTTTTAGCACATCCATTCGCATCTCCACACCCTCACACAACCCTCCTTCCTCACCAACACACATGTTTACACCTAGATAAATAAACACGGCCAGTTATCTTACCGCTCATCGGATTTCCGACCTAATATATGAAGAGATCTCCTCTCTCATAAATCTCTTCAGTAAAACCCAAAATCACCTCAATCACGTCCGCGCCGGGAGGTTATCGGGGTTGGAGAGCAGCCAAGAGACAGAGGGTGATGATGTGGTTATTCGAGTGAAAATGTCAAGGGAGGGAAAAATGCGATTCTATACTTTCTCGATTCACCCCCAAAGATTATTTTCTCCTTTCATTCGTACTTGGACTCTCGCTTTACTCATGCATGAGGATACAACTTACGTTTTATCTCATTTCCCTATAAGGTGAAGAAGGAACGATAACCTTCACGCTATCGAGGACAAATTGATAGCCCCGCCAAGCACAGTAACCACTAGCCACCTGCCTGTCCGTGTGTCTGTTCGGACTATTGCATCTATCTATTATCATTCATGCGTATAAATCATGAAGAACAAGTGACACGTCAATCCTGTGTCGCCTCCAAGTGAAGTCAACGCCAGAAATCAGCAACATGTATGTAAATATACGCTGCCAAGAGAGACAAATAACGGGACATAGCTGCTGGTGTTCTTCATCATCGTTCCTTACACTCTTGACGTGTTAGTTCTTTAGGACAACATCGATTTTTACATTTTAATATGAGAGTACAAGTTGTTTTTTTTTTTTTTGTTCCGCATGCAATGTGGACCTCATAAAACCGTTACTTATACCATTACTATCACTTCACTTAAACTGCTCGCCGTGTCATACATCTTATTTTCATTTGGCACAATGGGCATCACAACCCCGCGATGAAATATCAACAGCACCACAATAAATATTCTTCTGCCGCGCCGATTACGGGTTGCGCTGGTTGATGGCGCCCGCGGGACACACGAAGACGTATGAAAATAACACATTCGTGCGCAAGGACATGCAGACGATGATATACCGAAGGACATAAATTACAGGCAAAACAAATGCAACAAAAAACTCACCCCTGGAGGTTGGCGTGCCGCAGGTCCTCCGTCCGTTTCCACACACAACACACCTGGAACACAGAGGAGAGGATTTAATACAATGCAATGAAAACCTTGTCACTGCGAAAAAAAAAAAAAAAACTAGGGAAGTCCCCTAAGGCTATCATTCTCTTTAAAAAGCGCCCTGTGATCAAACGTAAAGCACATAAATAACACGTCTAGACAGCATTTCAATGTTCCGAAGAGACAGATAACAAATACACACTTGTACCATTAAATCACCCATGTATTATCTATCACTTAATGTACACTTGTTCTAAATCATCTATCTACCTATCTATCACTGAGGAATCGCCGAGTCACCCTTGTTATCACCAAAACCTGTCCCCCTCCCTCCTCTCCTCTCCTCTACCCTTCTACTCCCCGTGCTATCCTGATCAGGGCCTCGCATCCCGACATCCCGTCATCGCCCTCAGGTTATGCAGAGACGCCCCACTCGACCCACGCTGGGGGAGTCACACGCGCGTCACCCTAATTAAGAGTTACGAGGACTGTGGCGAGGGAGAGTTGGCCCTGTGGCGACGGCTGGCTGCTCGGCGTTCGGCTCGGCTCATTCTTCTTACTCTCCCTCGCCCTCCTTGGTTAGCCAGGGCGAGACGGAGACTGTGGTGGAAGTGGTGGAGCGTCAGGCACATGATGAATATAGAGTACAGATTGTGTGACTCTCTCTCTCTTTCTCTCTCTCTCTCTCTCTCTCTCTCTCTCTCTCTCTCTCTCTCTCTCTCTCTCTCTCTCTCTCTCTCTGATAAAGGCCAGTGACCCCAGTACGTAGGCTTCACGTAGGCGGACCAGACGATGCCTCATTGATGTATTTATCGCACTACAGTGACGGCTACCCCCCCCTCTCGCGCCATCTGTCGCCACCTACTTGCACACTACTAGTCGTGCTGAGGCCAAATCAGTGTGCAGACATTTACGATCTGTTTTAAATTGCCGCCAAGGTGTTAAGATACCGAGGACTACCAACTTCGGTATCTCTTCAAGAAAAACTTCCCTCGCAGGACGTGTAGTGCTGCGTCGTCTCTCCCAACTAGTAACAATTATTCCTTTTCTCACTATATCTGTTGTTGTTCGATAAAGGATGTTGCCAAGGCTTCGTTCCAGGTAACTGTTGTGCTCTTGCTTGTGTGTAAAAAAGTATTGTTTGTTTTTATAAAACTCCATGCCAGCACAGATGACGTCACTAGTGTGGGAACCTGTGTGTGTGTGTGTGTGTGTGTGTGTGTGTGTGTGTGTGTGTGTGTGTGTGTGTGTGTGTGTGTGTGTGTGTGTGCGCGCGCGCGCGCGCGTCGCCCCCATAAACACCGTTCCTTTGTGTGTTTTGTCCTTCATGGCCTGCGACTGTGATTCTGTGTATTTCTTTTGTTTTCTCTCTATACGCAATTTCCATGGATGACAGGGACGGGAAATGGTGCCGTGCGAGCGCTACAAAGGACCGGCTGAGGAGGGACTAGTAATCCTACATGGAGGTGGAGCAGCAGGCCCTGGAATGGAGGAGTTATTGACCTGCCAGTACCGCCGCGGCTCACGTCTCCGGGCACACAGACACCCAGTGGATATTCATGGCTGTGTCTTTTCACACCAGCGCTCAGGAAAGTTAAGCTGTGAGGGGATTCGTAAAGCTTATGCGTGGGGTGCTTCCCCATGATACTTCTCAATCTGGCTTTAGCTGAATCCTCATACTGATATCTTTCGGCGGAGGGACACCAGCACCTGGGTGAGGGCTGTGGGCTGTGTCTGAGGACCAGCTACACGCCGCACCTTTTGAGAGCAGCGTCAGGGATTAAGGGCAACGAAACAAACACACAAATGCCCTTCAGAGTGAGTAAACGCTTAATGACAGATTCCCTTAGCGACGTCACAGGTTTAGTTAGAGGCAAGACGGATATCTCTGCAGGTAATCCGGTATGCCAGCTGGTGATGCCGTAGCCTTGAGCTTAGCTAGATGATCCTCTAAAGGTATCGGTATCTCACATAAATTACTGATCATGCAATCCATCACGGTATTACATTAGCTAAGCCCACTTCAGCAAAACATGGGAATATAAGTGTTAGAAAAATAGTTATAAGATCGGGTTGACATGCATCTGTGAATTACTGTTTTTATGTAAATATTCTCTCCTTAATGTTCTAAAAAAGTTTCCCCATACAAATAGAAATTTCGAATTTTAGTGTTATTAGTTAGGAAATGTTAATAGATTTATCTTCTGATGATGAGGTTGGACCTGTGGTGTAAATTATTAAGTGCGTACTAATGACACACTTAGCAGAGACCATGTTCACTACAGTGGTATCGCAAAACTTAATGCATTGTCGCTCAGACTTGTAGCATTTCAAGACGTGGCTTCACCGGTAAACCAGCAAGACAAAGGTCATTTGCTCATGTAAATTACCTATCTAGTGTGATGGTAAAGAGCAGGGTGCTGACAAAGGCACTGGTAATGAAGAAATTAAAATTTTATCTGGTGTGATAGTGTGCGCGCGTGTGAGTGACTGAACTATTCTCACCCAATATCAAGCCTTTATCAAGATTTTCACTTACAAACTTCATTCCAGTAAACTATTTCTATTATGAATACTACTGCACCAGCAACATCAAGCGCTTCAAAAATAAGAAGACTGTTCCTCGTTTCATAAGTTCTTTACGGGTGCATGAAAATTGGCGGCGGCGGCAACCTGTGTGCCAAAGAAAGGTTGGTGATTCACGCGCAGCCGTCCCGACCACCACCTTATACAATCAGACGTTGCTCCAAGTACTCGATTTCACCTACATGTCGTATTTCAGGTTACTGCCTCAAGCACCTTCAAGATTCGATTATAGCTTTCTTGTCGTGTGTGTGTGTGTGTGTGTGTGTGTGTGTGTGTTGGTACTAATATACAATGTAATGCATATCATATGTAGGTACGGGGAGAGAGAGAGAGAGAGAGAGAGAGAGAGAGAGAGAGAGAGAGAGAGAGAGAATTATGTGTGTGTGTGTGTTTTGTGTGTGTGGGTACTAATATACAATGGAATTCATATGTAGGTACGTTGAGAGAGAGAGAGAAAGAGAGAGAGAGAGAGAGAGAGAGAGAGAGAGAGAGAGAGAGAGAGAGAGAGAGAGAGAGAGAGAGAGAGAGAGAGAGAGAGAGAGAGAGAGAGAGAATTATATCTTTCATCCTCATCATCCATATGTTACATAAGATACAAAATCTATAGTTTTACATAATCTTTAAACTGAAAATAAGTATAAGCCAATAAATTCAGTCCCTTACTTCGTTTCGAGGAAGAATCAAGCTCTGAAAGTATAACCATCTTATCCCAGGCTCCTATAAAGGCTGGAGTGGCAGGAAGAGTGCAAAGGAAGGGAGAGCTCATGCTGATGGACTGAGAGTGAGAAGAGAGAGTAGAAGGAACAGAAAAAGTGAAGAAAAGCGAAGGTAAATAGAAAGTCTTGCTGGTGATTGAGAAAAAATGGTACATATATTATGAGACGAAAATATATCGCAAAGAATATACATGTACATCCCTACTTTCTGGTGAAGGGTAAGGGTAGACACGGGCGATACTATACGCAGGAAGCACCAAGGAGTAGCCTCAAACTGCTCTCGTGCACCAGCAATCACCGCCACTTAAGGCCGCAAAAAGGAAGAGCAGGGCAGGCTCGGGGTTGCGTGCTTAAGGAACTGCCACAAAGGAATAATTTCTCTTCATGTCGGATCAAACGACATTTTTTTTTCGAAATAGACACAACAGCAGCAACCCTTTCTCGGAATTCTGACGAGTGCCTAGAAATTTGGGTTAAGTCATTCAGAACACACACACACACACACACACACACACACACAGCAAGAAACTTTAACCAGACAAGATGAAATAAACAAGATGAAATAAACATGCGTAGAAATAGTTTTCCGAATAGAGTAATAGATGAGCGGAATGCATTAACAGACGAAGTGATGTGCGCAAGCAGTATACATAAATTTAAGGAAAAACACATAATAATTTTGTTAAAAAAGAGGAGGTATATCGGGCTTAACTGAATCATGTAAACATGCAAATTGGTAAACACACACACACACACACACACACACACACACACACACACACTCCCTCCCTCACGCACACGCGCGCACATACACGCACAGGATATCACACACCACCACCTCGCCTGGCAAGGGTCCGTAGCGAGCGACAATTATTCCCATAGAGCGCAAGAGACAAGGGGTTCTCCGCGCCCTGTTATTACCCGGCTGGCAATCATGGCGCCCCTCGAGCTGCCCAGATAACAATCATGATCACACGGGATGTCGAGCGATAACCCACACCGCCGCAACTTCCCCGGCCTGCATTGTTATCTGCTCCTCGGGTTACGGTCGACTAGGGTCAGCTGCTCCGGCTATTGTAGGACAGAAACATGTCTTTAAGAGTGACCGTATAAGGCAAGTGGGCCCTAGCCCTTTGGTCGTATTTCCCGGTAGGAAGGAAAGAACCTCTGTCCTGTCAGTGGAGGGTCGAGGAGGGCTGGATGGAGTGGCCTTTAGGTGACGACCAGAGAGAGAGGCAGAGAGAGAAGGGAGGAGGGTGTTGGAAAGCTGGACAATAACAATCAGAATCTAGCGAGTGGTTGACCCGAGTAACACGACCGTCACTCTGTCTCGTAAATATTCAAAAACGACATCGCCGGGCTGACAAGTGTTTATCTGGCGCCTGTGTGCTGGCGACCCGCAACTGGTTCCCCGCTACTCAGCCAGCAGGAGAGATAGATACACGACTGACGACGCTCCGGCAGATGCTGAGGCTTTGTGCGTATAATTATGGACGCCGAACACGATAAGAGTGTATGTTTCCACCTGATGTATTTCAGACCCTTAATTATCTTTATCTCTGTCGATAATGATAGTGTAGGTTTATCAGAGCGTAAAATGTTTTCATAAATCACCGTTTTTATGTTTCTACCTCAAGAGTTATCTGCTTCTCCTTGCTCGTAACACAGTAAGAATATTCTCAGCGAGATTAATATTTCTTCCCGGTGTTTTATTATACAGAGAAACATGTCTTGTGTGATCGATGTTCTACCTAATGGGCGAAAATAACCACTAATACGCGTAATTTACTCTAATGTGGCGGCAAAACCCGCCAGGAATTAGATGAGCTGTATTTGCATAAAAAGGCAGAACATGGAGTGCAAACAGACAAATTATCGCAAACAATCAGAACTGGTAAAAATCTGAGGTCATCAAAATGCAAGGAGACTACACGGCGATCCTGCCTCCCCGCTACCCACGAGGACCCTCCGCGCCGCGCCGGGCTGGGGACGCGAGCCCCACACCGCCCTCTGACCGTCGGGCGGGCGTCCACTGCAACCGGATATGAGGCGGCGGTGGTGCGGCGCGCGGACAACAATTGTGTGAGCTTGACCGCGGGATGGATGAGGCTGAGGACCACTGTGCGCCGCTCATACACCGTCACATGCTACCACACACCACCAAAATCAACCACACATCGCCACATGCTACCACACACCACCAAAATCAATCACATACCGCCACATGCTACCACACAGCACTTTATGCAACCACACACTACAACACATCACCGCACACCATTACACCACAACACACACACACCACAATAAGCATCCACACACCTCATTAAAATAAAACTCTATACACCTCACAGTCGAAAAATCTAACAAAGCAGCGTTAAGTTTTGGAATAGATGAGAATAGGGAGAGGAAATCAAACCAATGAACATGAATAAAAATCAGTTTAAGATATTTGAATAAAATGTCGAAGGTTGAGCTGCCGAACCACACAACACACACGCTAATCATTAACATAGATAACACAGATAACAACAATAGCACCAAGTGAACACATGATGCTTATCTTTACAAATGATTGCAACCCTACTGTACACCAAAAGCTCCCTGAATTAATAAAGGAAAAATAGGATAGCATTGTTATTTACGGTAATCATTGCACAGAAACGAACAGAAGTGAGTAGAAGAGACACCAGTTCACAATTTGCGTCTGTTTGTTAGTTTTAAGGCGAGTTGTAATGTGTGGTAGTCGCTCACTAATGTCAGATGCATTAGAGGGACTATTTATCAAGGGGCCGGGAAACCTGATTCGTCCACCACCATGACCTATCCTTGCCCGCCTGACCTTGAGATAAAGTGTCCCCAGCAGATGAATATTCCACGGCGACTATCAGGTCCATTGTCTCCTCAGCTTATGGATGCTTGCCTCGCTTGCTCACGGGAGACTGTGTGATAAAATTAAGCCAGGAAAACAACCATTGTCGTGGCCTCGCCCTTTGCTCCGCTGACGATAAGGAAGGAAAGCTCAGCGATACAGAAAGAGAATGAGATACACATTAAGCTTAATAAAATCTCGCTTGTGATCTTTATGTTTCCAGCCCGACTATGTTTCTCTGAAAAATTTTGAACACTCCCGGATAAAATATCACGCTGGTTGCTTCTCCTATGATAAAATTATGCTTTAGTGGCACATAACTGCGTAGTAAAAGGCATTAGTGACAATAAAGCGGGGCATTGACGAGAAGATGTTACCGCAGGACCCTGAAGGAGACCGCAAGGCCGCGCAAGACACAGACAGCGCGCACTAAATCCCCACTTTCTTGAATTACGACCTCGCCAACGACCCTAGACAAGCGCGTTACGACCACCATGCATAGCAACTTGCCTCTGCTAACACTGAACAATTGCCATACGACCTGCAAAGCGACCGCCGGCACTGCTAATGGCCCCTACTAGCAGGAAAGTGCCATCGGATACATCTCATGACCGCACATTACAGTGGACATTTGGACGAAGAAAAATGACTCTTTCACAACACGCAACGACTGCCATAACCAACTCATAAGTCATCTCGGTTACCCCACAAAGTCGAAGGCACGCATTACGACGCATAACAGGGAACAATAAAAAGATGGGACTGTCAAGAGCGACCCTGCCCTGAACCAAGAGAAGCGACGCTTGCGAAGACTGACTCTGACCATAGATAGCGGTGTTGAGATGACGTGCAGTGGTGGGTGAGATTTGCAGCGAAGGAGGAAGAGACAACGAGACAGACAGACAGAAAGAGAAGTGTTAGCATCCCTTGTCTCCAGCCTATCCTTCCTCATCCCTCCACCTCCTCCAGCTCCCGATGTTTGAAAGCGAATGGAGGAAAGGATTTGGGAAGGACAATGAGAGGGATGAAAGCTGCCATTCTGAGCTCAAACCGCGAGAGAAACGAAACAGGAGCAACAAACGAAACAAACATCAAACTAGGTCATATCGTAATGGCATTTGTGGTTCACGGCGCCACTTCACCATCTCCTTTCTGAGCCATCACCACCCAGCCACCCACACGACCCTCTTCACACGTAAATGGCCACTGCATGTTGAGAGAACCCGCTGTGAATCCAAGGGGAGAGTTCTGGGAGATAAAAAGCTATATTCACTCACGCCATTCCCACTCTCTCTCTCTCTCTCTCTCTCTCTCTCTCTCTCTCTCTCTCTCTCTCTCTCTCTCTCTCTCTCTCTTAATATTGCCTCTTCTTAATTAACCATTTCTGTTTGTATTCCATTTCATACTACTACTCAACTCTTCTTTTTTTTTTTTTTTTCAATCAGAACCCTTTGCATCTGAATGAAGCAAAACTGACAAGCTCCCGCCGCAGCCAGACCAACTGACAGGCAAGCTAACTCACGAACAATTACTCGGAGGCTACATCTGATAACACCACCACCGTCTCCATCTACAGTAATGACTAACCTTACGTCACATTTCACTAAGCACTGTCCTTCGCTTCCCCGGTGTAAGATGGACGTGCCTGACAGAGCAGAATCACGCCAAGACTACTTAATATGATGATTTCAGGGCCTCCTTGTCGCGAGCTACACGCAAAGCGCCGCGCCGCTTACTACGCCGCAGCTCAATCGCCTCCTCCTCTGACGTCACGAAGCTTCGAGCGTTTCGGCACCTCAAAGGAAAACCTCGAAATATTTGAAGCCTTGTTCGCTGTACGTTAAGTGATTTTTAATGTAATTTATGTTATCGGAAAAGATAAAGTTTACCTATTGACATTTTTATAAGCATATACTTACATAAATCATTGACTAAAGATAGTAATATTAACTCCCTGTTCTTGAGTCACAAAGAATTCCTAACGTAGCTAATATTCCAACTTGTAATAATTCCCTGACATTCTGAACTAAACTCCATCTTAATAATTACTAACTACCAAAAAAAAAAAAAAAATTACACTAGCAGAAACCAAGAAAAGACGTAGAAGCCAAAAGGAAGTGGATGAAGCTACAAGTATTTCCTACACTTTCTTATCTTGTAATTTTGTCTTAATTTAAAACGGGATAACGTATGGCATATTATAATTGGCGTTATCATGGCAGAAATATGTCTGGGGGAAGAATAACCTATTTTTTTGATGTTCGACAGGAAGAAAAAGAAGGAGAAAGGCCAAGGATAATAACTATAATAGAGGAAGGAAGAGGAGAGGATGGGATGAGGGATGGGATGGACGCCGCTCTTCCTTCTCCTACTCCAGCCCCTTCACTCCCATCCCTCACTCCATCTGACACACACACACACACACACACATACACACACGACCGTAGGAAAAAAAAAAAAATAATAATAATAAAAAAACGTCTTTGCCTCCCATCATTATCTCCACGACAAAAAAAAAAAAAATTACACAAAAACAACAAAACTGTCAAATTTATCTCGTCTCCTTGTTCCTCTTCAGTCTTATTATTGTCAGTTCATTAGTTCGCGTCTCGTTCAGCTTTTTAATTACCACTACGGCGGAGGAGGGACTAGTTTTGCTTTTTCTCCCTAATTACAAGTCACTGGTTGGGAAATTACTAGGTTACCCTCCCATACCTTATCGTCCACCGCTTCATTAATCCTTGCGTCCCCTTCCATTTGCGCAATACTTTGATGTACTCACTTCTGCAGGAGTTCCCCTTATTACTTAGCCTCGCTCTCTCTTCCTCTCTCTCTCTCTCTCTCTCTCTCTCTCTCTCTCTCTCTCTCTCTCTCTCTCTCTCTCTCTCTCTCTAGCGTTCATATGTATAATTTATTCAATGTTCATGATACGCTCTCTCTCTCTCTCTCTCTCTCTCTCTCTCTCTCTCTCTCTCTCTCTCTCTCTCTCTCTCTCTCTCTCTCTCTCTCTCTCATCCAACCATCCAACCACCAAAACAAGGCAAAAAAGAGAAAGACACAGCCACTTCCCTCGCTCAGAGTACCCGTGGAGTGATGCTGACAGGGAACCGCGTTGGTGGTGGAAAAGCAAGTGGCCAATACACAGCTGCTGTTGACTCTTACTAATTGTCTTGCAAACACCTGCCCCCCGCCAGCGCTTGTCACGATCTCCACGAAAGGGATAGGTGATGCAGGAGAAGCAGGAAGAAGAGGAAGGAGAAGAGGTGATGTAGGAGAAGGAGGACGAGGAGGAGGAGGAGGAGGAGATGGAGGAGGAGGAGGAGGTGAAGGAGGAGGAGGAGGAGGAGAAGGAGGATGAGTAGGAGAAGGAGGAAAAGGTGGAGAAGGAAGAGGAGAGTTATGTAGTTGAAAGCATCCGGAATTTTGTTTGATAATGTGTGTGTGTGTGTGTGTGTGTGTGTGTGTGTGTGAGAGAGAGAGAGAGAGAGAGAGAGAGAGAGAGAGAGAGAGAGAGAGAGAGAGAGAGAGCAACCGAACAGACAGATGAACCAACAGACAAACTAACCAGACAGAAAGACAGACAGACCAACCACACAAACCGGCAGATAAACAGACAGACAGACAAACAGACAGAGAGAAAAAAAAAAAAAAGACATAGCTAGAGAGAAACCTTTCACTGGACAGGGAAAGTCCTACAAGAAATATTTAGTTCCTTAATTAACTTCTCCCATCAGGGAACTCAATGTACTCAAGGGAAAGAGGAACCACCATTTAAGTCAAACTGCCATTAACTGCTGGATCACGAGAAAACTGCTTGATGGGGACGAGAGAAGGTTAGAAATAGCAGCGTAAAGTATGAAAAAGTTCAGTAGTCACTATCATTATTTTAAGCCATAAAGGAAGAGAAGGAGGAGGAGGAGGAGGAGGAGGAGGAAGACGAGGTGGAAGAGGAAGGAGGTGATACACTATACAGCTCATAAATCTGCGACCAAACGACACTATAGTTGACAAAATAGCTCGCAAGATTAGCTATTAAGGGCGGTGCTACCCGTTCTAATGACACTTATCACTTGTAGGTGGCGGGAACGCGTCTCGTTTCATCTCGTTCAGCTGTGAGGTTCCTGGCCAGCGGATCGGGAAAGTGATACCAACAATTAATAATGGATAATTCAGAACTTCTTCAACAACATTCGATAATAGACGGAGAGTAGATTGCCATAGTAATAATATAAGTTCAATATACCATCATGCCGAGGTAAACAATGGTAACACAGAAGGTATAACAAATTCTCTATAATTGCAGACTCACTAGGTGTTTGGGAACTATTGTTATAGAAAGAGTAGAAATGCTGGAGGAAGATTTAAGAAAAAGATGAACTGTGATATCAGAAGAAGGGAGAAGAGAGGGATGGAGGTATATTATGCGGTATGAGAAGGGGGAGCAGCAGATTAAGCAAACCCAAACAGACAAGGAAGAGAAAATAGTGAAGCATAAACATCCGAGTGAAAATGAATAGGAGAACGCGGAGCAGAAGGCAGAGGAGGAGAAGGAAGAGGAAGAAGAGGAGAGGACACTGACATCATGAAAAGGTTACTGCCCGCATACAATTTCTCTTTTCTTTTTTTTTTTTTTTTTATACAGTAGCTTGTGTGCCTTGGATATTAACGAGTTTTTTTCCTGTTGTGTTTTGATTTGTTGATTGCCTTCTTTCTTTGTCTTTGCTATATAATAATCGCAGGTGAAGAAGCAATTGCAGATGTTGTACTGAATTGCACACGACATTGCTTCTCTTTTCATTAGTGAGTTTTAAATTAATACTTTATAGGCTCTTGTTTTATTGCCTCTGCTTTCTCTCCTATAATTTAAAGCAAGAAGACGGAGAAGAAGAGGAAGAGAAAGAGGAATAAGAACAAGAACAAGAACAAAAACGAACAAGAAGAAGAAGAACAAGAAGAGCAGGAAGAACAAGAAGAAAAAATAACAAATTAAGAAAACAACAACAACAACAACAACAACAACAACAACAACAACGACAACAAACAAACAAACAAACATTAATGTGTAAAGTAAACACCGGATAAACTACCTCCAAAATGTTAAAATGTTCCTAATAAAAAAAGTAACGTGAAAAAAAAAAAAGGAAAGAAGGAAACCTGTCAGTCTGTTCCCACAATGAACGGTTCAGCTGACGCCAATTTCAAGATTAAGTGAGAAAAAGGCGAGCCTGAAGCAAGGAAGGGCTGGCTGGACGTAAAACATAAATGATTAACTGAACCAAACAAATGACCATCAATCGTTCTCTTGTTCTGCCTGGCGCCAAGACACCGAACACCAGACTGGTTGGCTCGGAGGCTCGCAAAAAGATGAGACGTTACAGGAGTCTTTTTTCAGGAGTGTGTTTTTTGCAGGTGCGGTCGGGCAGCTGGGGTGAAAGGTTGGCTGGCAGCTTCTAGTAGTCGGTCACTTTCTACCCATAAACCACATTATCGCCCGGCGTCATGCTGCTGCACCACCACTGCCGCCGCCACTGCCACTCCTGCCACCACCACCACCACCACCACCACCATATCACTTCACCCTCTCTTACGCTATCAGTAAGCAATGGGTAAGAGGATATGAACGATTTTTTTTTTTTTGTTTACTTGATTTCGTGCATTTTTATACTTTGCTATATATAATTTCACTTCATATAATGTGACGTCATCACTACCACCACCACACAAGACAACACCACCAATACCCCAGCCTCCCTTACTTAGAATTGTAACAAGCAATGGGTAAGAGGATATGATGTCATTTTATATATATATATATATATATATATATATATATATATATATATATATATATATATATATATATATATATATATATATATATATATATATATATATATATATATATATATATATATATATATACATATATATATATATATATATATATATATATATATATATATATATATATATATATATATATATATATATATATATATATATATATATATATATATATATATATATATATATATATATATATATATATATATATATATATATATATATATATATATATATATATATATATATATATATATATATATATATATATATATATATATATATATATATACATATATATATATATATATATATATATATATATATATATATATATATATATATATATATATATATATATATATTTAAAGATTTCATGTATCAGTATATTTTTCTAGTGTGGTACCACCTTTATTTAAATTATGTTCATATTTTTCAGACAGTAATATTCTTTTCTTATATTTAATTTAGCTTTTTCGGCATCAAAATTATTTATTATGCTCTGGTGAGGATTTCCAAGGTCACTGTCAGCATAAGTAAGTTTCTTTATTACTGTTTCATGAACTGTACTTTGTGCCAAAGTTTCATACACTGGCAGAGATTCCAAGAACACCTGCATGGATAATATAATCAGTATCTTCATTAATGATCCTTCATCTCTAACTCCCACTCCTCGCTGTGAGCTGTGATGAGTAGCAACCCCCTGATATTCCTGTCCCCTGTCCCTCCCCTGCACCCCACTTCACACCTTACATTCCCCAGCCACCACCAACCATTAACTCTTCACCTAACACATTCACCCTCACAATCCAACCTTCCCTTTTTTCTCACACTCCACTCTGCTCTCCTGCCTTGTTCAGCTCTCTGCACACTCTTCACATTCCTCAGTTCTCAGATCTTATTCTAAAACGCTTGTGTGCCGCACCAATACTTTCAAAAGGCTCTAATTTAAATTATACGAATTTATAGGAGTGTTTTTACAGTTCTAATGACAGATTAATGAAATTTCTACATTATTAACCTGAGAGACATTCTTGAGAGCCCAGCTAATGATCTCCGTGGCCTTTAAAAATAAGCGTGGTGAGAAAGAGAAGCGTTTGAGAATACTGGCTTTACCTTCCTTCCCTCGTTCCTTTCCTCCCTTTTCCGCCGCCTACATCCCCACCTGACATAGCTCCCAGACATGCAACATTCACTTGATGTATATTGATCTCAGGAAATACAAGCCATAATACATTACCTCCCAGAATAAGAGCCGGTGACAAGCAGGAAATGCACCGCTGTATAATATGTATAATTTCGCTTTAGCACCGCCACCAGGAGTTGTGTGAAGTTTGTGCCGAAAGTTGTGCTTCACTTGAAATGGAAGTTAGTGAAAGAAACGTGGTCTGATTTTATTTTGTCTTTTAGTTCGTTTTGCTTTTCCATTGCGGTATTTGGTTATTTAAATTACTGAGTGGCATTTATATTGTCATTTATATCCATTGCTGTTGATGTTTATTTGAAATCTAAATCGTTATTTGTAGTACCATAATTATCGTTATGACTTTTTTTGTTATTATCATTATTGCTATTAATATTCTTAATATTATGTTCATCACTCGCTATTTATATCCATTTTTGTTGATGTTTATTTGCTTTTTAAATCGTTATTATTATTATTATTATTATTATTATTATTATTATTATTATTATTATTATTATTATTATTATTATTATCATTGTTATTCTTATTACCTTTTTTTATCATTATTCTTATTATAATTGTTATCGTTATTATTCCCATCATCACCATCATAATCATCATAAAAAGACTGAGTTAAATCCAGCAAAACCCTTTTAATTCCTATTATTTTCTATTCAACATACATTTTTCAGCAAACCATTAACAGTCACCATTTTATCACAGAGTCTTGTCTTTTACAATCTCCTTCCCCGATGCCGTGTTTTGGGATCACAGAACCGGCGGAACAGGATTCGTCAGGGTTGTTAGTCTGCGTGCAGCTGACGTCCCTCCCTAGCTCAACACTTCCTAACTCTTCAAGCAGCACCATCAGCACCGTCAGCGCCTCCTCCTCTGCAGCCTGATGAGGAACCGCTCCAGAAAGGACTACGTGCCTCACACTTAGCGTCTAAGGCACAAGAAAACAGTTTGTAATGTAAAGTTATGTCGGTTTGCTATCTGAATATACTGTACAGTAAAAAACGTCGTGTACAGATCTCAATTCTATATTTTCTTGGAGCCGTTGATCCCTTGAATATTTAGCAGTGAATTATTCTCCATCCAACTCCAACTCAAAGGGGTAAAGTTGCAAGGAGCAGTGTGGCACATTCTGAACTGATTACACGCTGTAAACATATAAGGACTCAGGACAGCTGTAGAAAATAGTAAGCATTGTTCTCTCTGAAGCGCCGACCAGGTAAGCTCTGTCCACCGGGGATACAGACACACAGGACGAGACACAGGCGGAGGAAGACATACATACTGCTAATGAGTATTATTTACCCACATTTCTATCTCGTTGCGGAAGGAGAGCCATCCACACTAGGTCCCTAAGTGTGATGAAGACAGGTGACCGGGCTGGAATCAGAGCTTTCTGTGAGTGCATATACTCGTATCAAGGTGGATTTATTGAGCAATAAGAAATTTTCATACCCAATAATCTTCATGCAAGCGCTTGATATAACTTTGATTGTTCATGATATGCCATAAATTATTGTATCAACCACGTGATAGCATTGTATTGCAGTCATTTGTGAATTTACAGGAATGAGTGGTGCTCGTGGCACACGGCGCGGGAAGGAAGAGGGAGTTGAGGTGGAGATAGCAGCGAATTATGGCAAGTTAATGGATGCAGTGAAGGCACCAACAACTTTCCTGTTTTAGATATTATTGTCATTATTTCTTTCTATTTTTTGTAAATTGCCCAGTTAAGGGTCACACACACACACACACACACACACACACACACACACACACACACACACACACACACACACACACACACACACACACACACACACACACTCGTCCTTGGCCACTCCCTGGTCCAGCTGAGGCACCCCGGCAGAATACAGAGTGTTTCCAGGAGTTCCCTGCTCCCCGTATCTCAGGAGAGTGCAAGTTATGAGTCTGACCTTATCACACCATCTGACCTGAGTGGCATGCAATGTGTATCGTAATTTATCTCCCGCTAGGAACTTGTTACTTATGGATAAGCTACAGCCTCCTCCCAGCTATGTGTTCTGTCACTGCTGATGATTATCGCACCTTAACGAATACAATATAAATGTCAAAAATTATAAAGAGTCATGTTGTGTCTGAACATCGTCATTAATTACTTAAATCAGCTTTGTTCCAAAGTTAGATCCCTACCTTAACTTATCTGCAATGTTTACGGCGCACCAGTGCCAACCATGTTTACTGAGCCACGGCGTAGATATTTTTTCACGTTATGTAACAGTTATCTTCCTTGCCATTCCCCTAGATATATTCTTACGACGAAAAATAAGGAAGCTACACCACGTTTCAGGAAAATTAAGAGAAGACAGAACGTAGTTTTATCGCCGTCGTCAATCGTAGACGCTAAACAAGTATAATTGGCTTGACATTGACCAGGTCTTCACAGCCACACACGTTTGCAGCCTCCGTGGGCCCGCTGGCAGGTATGGTGGCAAACCTGTTCTCTTTGTTGGTAAATCTGAGGACGGAAAGAGGTGACGGGAGGGAGCTTGGAATGAGGGAGGGAGGGTGAGGAGAGGAGGGAATGTCTGACTCACAAGTGGCGAGGACTAGAGCGGCGAAATGCAGTAGTTCTCAAGAGTCCTAAGTGGAGAGAACTGAGTGAGACGAGAGGTTAAAGATGCAACAGAGATAAGTAGAGAAAAAAGATTAATGAAAGTAGATTTTAAAATATTATAAACGAAATTAATTATGTCTACTTATTAAAGCATAATTACTTGTAAGTCTTATAGAAATGGTGATCCAAGACAATATGAAGACTCAAGTGATCAGAAATTCTTCCCTGACTCCCAAGCTGACAATGAAAATAGGTAATAATGCATAACTGAAGTGCTATTGACAGGGGAGTAAACAGATGTGTTGGCCACCCGTCAGGCAGGTGAGGTGGAGGCAGGTGAGGACTGTGTGCGCCTCTGCCCCTCAGGTGACCCGACCCTCACCCGCCACCTGCTGCTCCTCACCCGCCGCCCGTCACCCACCGGCCTGCTATCACCCGTCGCCCTCCCCCAGAATGACACCACTAGTAGTACAAACCAGTGCAATACCTAGATAAATTATGTACTAGCAAATTACTAGTTTTACTAATGGTCTATGTAATAAAATCAATTAACTTTTTTACAGGTACAAGTACACGTACAAGGTAATATCACTGAATTATGGGCGATTTTGTAGACACGAATGACTAACAGTACTAATTAAAAAGAAATTTCATTATACCAAAATACTAATTGTACAGTATGATAAATTTAATTCTTACAGGTATACAAAGAAAGTACAGGTGATATTGCTGCATCATGGGCAAGTTTTTGTCCAATGAGCAAAGACCAAAGTGTGAATATAATGCAATGCTTTGAAAATAGTTTTGTGAATTAGTAGCACTGTGATCCATCAGTGTTCCCGGAAGGTTCAGTGAGATATGCACTGCCCCACTTGACACTTCTGTCTGCTTTTTATGAAATGGAATGGCGCACATCTATCATGAAGATCAAATACATGTATGATGTCCTTGCTATCGAGAGCCGTTAAAAAGAAAATAAAAGAATCGTAACATGAAATAAGGATATGGTAAAATAAAACCCAAATTTTATGGTCAGTTGTAAATTTGTTATCGATATCATCTTATTTACATTGACCGTACGAGAGTCTTACGTCAAGCAGTGTGTGAAACATGAAGACATTCCATGAGCGTGGCGTCAACAGGACAGGATTCAAGGTTAAGTCAAGGAAAGCACAACATTAATATTCGAGATTTCTCATCACTAAACGGAGAAACATTTAGATGCAAAGGTATTTTGATGATGAGAAAAAAAAAAAAAAACTTTGGTTTGCCTGTAAGTGGCGGGTCTGCAGGAGGCAATGTTTGGTGCAATGCAAATGTTGGTAGTAATGCATGATGCCACGACCGAGATGATAAGCATTAGTAGAAATTTTTGTAAATCTTAAGTTCCCTTTTATATTTGGCACTGAATCATCATAGTTAGGCAAGAACGAAAACACAAGGCAGAGCTGAATTATGAAGAATCTGGTAACGAGAGATAACCAAATCTGGCAACCCTATGATTCTGGCGCTGGCTTCGCTGTGTTGCTATCTGACTTGAGCTGTACCGTTGACCTGCTCTTATTCGTAGACAATTTAACCTAAAGTGACTTTGAGACGGTAGCTGAGACTTGCATCATGAACTCAACGAAGGAACAAAGACCATCACAGGGGAAGGCAAGGCTGAAGAATGAACAAAACGAACAAGACTACCCAGTGGTCGGCTGGAGCATAGGAGAGAATAGGATGGGATAGGAGGCTGCCAGGCGTAGGATGACCGTAGGCTGGACTTATCGTACAAACAAGTGCTGAGGAGAAGCAAGCCGGATGTATGCTGGGGGAATGACTCTTCGCTGTGCATGACTAGAGGCGCCAGTGACTTATGGGACAAAACTGTGAAGTCACCTTATTAAAATGGAATAAATATTCAACCTCCGCTGTGCTTCTAAATGACGGTCTCAATTTATGCACCCTTGATTATACATATGTTGCTCTTATATTCTAGTATATCTCAATACACAGATAATATATTCATAGTCCTAATAATGGCGTTTATAACAGCTTCTTCATCCTGCCTGGGCATAATGCGGTGGGTGATTTTAAATATTTTTCTTATCTATCTGGAAATTATCGATGCTCCAAAATAGCTGTGAACTTCCATTACTTTGCCAATATTTACCTCTACTACTTGTCCTCATATCTTATTCATCTTCTCTTCTCCCTCCAGATTCTCCAAAGCTAACAACAATTATTCATGTACTCTCTCTCTCTCTCTCTCTCTCTCTCTCTCTCTCTCTCTCTCTCTCTCTCTCTCTCTCTCTCTCTCTCTCTCTCTCTCTCTCTCTCATACACACACACAACATACACACACATATTACATTTTCCTTCTGTATCTTAATTTCCTCAATGCATGTAATTTTTAACAAGAGGCAGGAAGAATTTAGGGAGGGAGACGAGGATGAAGGAAGGCAGGAAAAGAGAGAGAGAAATTCAAGTGGAAGGACTGAGAAGAATAGGAGGTAAAGGTGGTACGTTTAAGAATGAAGGAACCCACGTCAAGCCACTGACACTGTTTACATGGCTACTTATATCTGATACCTCTTTGATACGCGTTTGTAGGAGTTTTCAGTGCCGCCTATGAACTGCATCAACTTTGGTTTTCACACTGCAGTCTTTAAATCGTCTACTTTCTTAATTCTCATTACGTTTTCAGATCAGGTATATTGATTTTTTTTTTTTTATCATACTTTGAAATTCTAACCTTTTTTTTTTTGCTGTGCGACGCCATATAACCTTGCTGCGCTGCCAAAAACCCAGTTAATCAATCAGTTGGATCATATATATGGATGAAAAAAAAAGAAAAGTAAGGAATTTTCCATTGACTATTATCACCATCACTCAAAATAAGGTTTTTACTTGCACTGTATTCAACGGAAGACTGTATTCAACGGAAGAGATAATGCTGGGAGAGATATTGTTAGGAAGACGACGCAGTGATTCATTTATTGCATTTATAGCTTCATTCCTAATATCATCAGAGAGAGAGAGAGAGAGAGAGAGAGAGAGAGAGAGATACTCCAGCGGTCGCATTGGAGTGTAGTTGTATATGGATGTGGTCAGGTGGGCAGCCGTAGGGGGAAGGGAAGGAGAGACAGTTGCACATAGCGGGGTTCTGGGCAAGTCAGTTTCTTAATCCAGTGGTGATAACAGTGGCAGAGCAAACCTGTGTGTGTGTGTGTGTGTGTGTGTGTGTACGGGTGTTACCTGGCCGCGGGGGATCCAGGTTTAAAGCAAATCCTCTTACAATTTCATTAATAATCATCTGAACACGATTATACCCTCCTTGCGTTCCGTCCTCGAACATTGTTATTGTGCAGTAATATAACAAACACGAGACGCCAGTAATAACACAGCCAAGCACAATGGAGGATAATACAATGAAACTATAATGTACTTAAGCCTGGCTTGCAAATAACTTGTATAACTTGTACAACCTAAACACATATGAAGACTCGCCCTTACTCGTTTATTTGTGTGTGTGTGTGATACCAGGCGTCTTCTCTCTCTCTCTCTCTCTCTCTCTCTCTCTCTCTCTCTCTCTCTCTCTCTCTCTCTCTCTCTCTCTCTCTCTCTCCACCTTTCCACCCGGCAGTCTTCCTTTACCTTCCTCATCCTGCATTCCTTTATTACTTTCACGTATCCACCAAACCAAAAGACACTCAGCTGTTACTGCATTCGTCAGCTGTACTCTATGAGTATTGCCGCCGAGAGAGAGAAAAAAAAGTAATTTTATTCGTATTTCATCAATATTATTTTCTTCAGCGTAGTTCATTAATATTAGTACTTAATATAGCAGATTTTTTTCGTTCTAGAGTAATATGTTCCCTGGTATCTTTTCTTGTGCTGTCCATTGATAACAGTTTCAGTATACTGTACACTAAGCCATAAGAATGTCGCTTTATCCAGCTTTTCTATCATCTCCATGCCTATCACACACGCACCCACTCACCTATCCACACACACACACACACACACACACACACACATACCTCGCCTTCCGATATTTATTCATATATTTACTACATGTTTTATTTAAGCCTCGGATTTCGGCCTCGTGTAGTAAAGGATCTGTAAACAAGAAGCAGCAGACCAGAGCAGGAAAACAAGATAACCAATACACCTCATAATTTTCCGTCTTCCCAGCAAAACATTGACAGTTGTAGCGAGACAATTCACGTGATGACTTTGAATTTAATCAAAGGTTGTCTTATTAAGGGATTGGCAGCTTCAATGGGCCTTTTTTTCATAGTTTTTCCTCTTGTCCAGACTCTTTTACATACGATAATACCATATTTTCTCCCATCCTCATGAAATAGTCACATTTATCCTTGATTTATAGATGTATACATTCCAATACTTAAAAAGATATCAAAATACTTCCCGACGACAAGAATATATACTCGTACTTCATAACTCGCATACAACATTGCAGTATCAATATCACTCGTATATAACAAGTTGTTGGGACTTCCTGTAACATGTCAAGTTTCTGAATTAATCCTGAACTCACCCACCTCACCCACCCTGCCAGCCTCGTGCACACCTCGCTTCTGAACCTGTAAGTCCCACGGAAGCCCACCAGAGCCCACCGCATCTCAGCCCAATCCATCCCAGCCCATCCTAGTCCATCCCAGAAGAGCTCAATCTATCTCAATCCCTCCTAGTCCCTTCCAGCCCACTCTAGCCTATCTTAGCCCACCCCAATCCACACGAGTCCATCCCAACCCATCCCAGCTCATTCCAACCCATCTGAGTCCATCCCAGCCCACCCCACTCCATCCCAGCCCATCCCTGAGCGCCACGCAGGCAAAACAGAATGGTAATGGCAGCGTTTTCTAGCATGCATAAAATCGACAGCACTGCTTGATATATGAGCCATTTCAGCAATATATTCAGAATTAAGCTGAATCTTACATCAGGCTCGACGGGGTGTGAGAGAGAGAGAGAGAGAGAGAGAGAGAGAGAGAGAGAGAGAGAGAGAGAGAGAGAGAGAGAGAGAGAGAGAGAGAGAGAGAGAGAGAAAATAGAAGGAAAAAAGGAAAAAAGAAAAAGATAGTGGAAAAATCTGGAACGTATCGAGCAGTTTGAGCCATTGGAGTGGCCATTAAATAACAATAAAAGAAGTTGAAACGGAACCCGATAAACTCTAAAAACTGTTCTCGTTATTCCACTCAAAACTTAGAAATAAAAAAAAGAAAGAGAGAAAAACAAAACACAAATAAAATATATACTCCCATACGCATTCTTACTTTCGAGAATAAAATACGAAAAAAGAAAAAAGAGAAAAGAAAAAAAAGGATGAGTAGAATGGAGGTCAACATTGTACAGAAATCCCCTAATCTTTCCCCCTTTCCTTCTCCGTTTTAAATGTATGCATATGTGTCAGAGGGAATGGATGCAAACAGATGGATGGATGACGCGCTGAGCATATGTCACTCGGATATTGCAGAAGGGGAGGAGGTGTTGTTATATTGGCGCGTCTTGTTTTTATGCATTTTCTTCCTCCCTTGATTTATTTATACGTTCCTGGATTTATGGAGACAGGGAGAGAGAGTACAGGTGGAATTGTAGATCAGCAAGTGTGTGGAGTACTCAGCATTTCTCAGCACTGCACGTACTCTTGACTCGCTTTACTCAGCCTCCGCCCAACATTGACACCGCTTTCACTGCCCTCCTCCTCCTCCTTCCTCCTCCTGCTGCTGCTGCACGCCCACGCCCCTTCAGTCTCCCTCCTTGCCACCTCCTGCCAGCCATATTTATTCCACTTTACTCTCTGCTACCTTCTCCCTAGTGTCGCCTCTCATATGCACATCACTACTCTCTCCCTCCCTACGCCTCTATCGCGTCCCTTTGTAGAAGCTTGGTGTTTATTGTGTTTTCTTGTACCATCTGCTCACCACTGGCTTTGTTACCGTCATAGGCACCATCACTGTGACCACCACTACTACCACTACTGTTGCACCTTCACCACAGTCATTATTATCGGTACCAAAATTGTTGATATTACCACCACAGTTACTATTATCACTGCCACTAGTTACTACTATAATACCACCACCATGATCACCATTACCACCGTCACCAATTACCACTACCACCACCACCACCACCACCATCCTCGTTTTCACCACTATTGCCACCACCGCCATAGTTATCACTAATACCATCAACACGCTACTACCTTAACCTCTGTTGCTTCTAACACCACCTTACTACAGCTACTACCACCACCACCACGACAGTTATCACCACCACCACCACAACACAGCTACCATCACCACCACCACCGCCAGCACCAGCACCAGCACAGCCGGCCTCTCCCTGGTGTTCCTCCCCGGGCCTCTCACTCCATCATGCCAGCGCGCGGCAGCCTCCCTCTCCTCGCCGCTAATTACAGGTGCTCGGCGCGGCGGAGTGCGGCAGGTGTAGCTAGCGGGGTGTAGATCACGATCAACGTCACCCCGACGCTTCAATTATACAAATTATAGACTTTGGCCTCTTGCTCTAACCGCTCCCTTCACTCCTCCATTCCCTTCTCTATTACCTCCCTCCTTCCCTCCTTCCCGGGCTTTCCTTCCCTCCCGCCCACTGCCTCGCGGCCTCCCACGCCCTCCCTTTTGTATGGTGTGACGCGCCTCGTTAAAATCAAAGTCCAGCACGTGGTAATCTCACTCAACATTGTGGATAAAGTCCATGGAGAGAGAGTATAATGAATAACTTTTATCCCTATTGTTTTGACAGCTTTCACAGAACAATAGCAGGCATAAAACCTACTGTAAGCTTATTCTGAATCAAAAATAGTACGATTATGGCGCCAGTCTTTCTGTGTGATGATGTTTTTTGAAACAGAATAAAGAGTGTTGCCGAGAGAAGGGAATCTACATATACGAGTCCAATGTGTATGGTATGCATGCTGTCTAAGATCATTAAAGGGCTCTCTTGGCTGCAACACGACGCTTCACTATCATATCAAGGCTGCAGGCGGACGGAGGGTAACAAGATCACACGGGGGGCGGAGACGAGAGGCGGGTGAGGGATGATTGCCTCCGCTGGGAAGGTGTTGGGTCGGGGCGGAGTCACACAGGTCATTGCATTGTTGGCGCCGCGGAACACGAGCAGCTCCTGCCACTTCCATATGTCTTTGGGGTCTCTCTCTCTCTCTCTCTCTCTCTCTCTCTCTCTCTCTCTCTCTCTCTCTCTCTCTCTCTCTCTCTGCGTATATACCTCCTTATGTGTGTATATTTGTCTTTCTGGCTCTGTTTTTCTCTCTCTTTCTTTCTTTCTCTCTGTGTGTCTGGTCGCCTGTACGTCGTATACGAAATAATAGTGAACGCTGGCGGAGCAAGAGGAGGGAAGAGGAGAAGTGGGAGGGCGCGGCTGACTCATGCCTGACGTCACATCTTCCCAAAGCCGAATAAAAAGACTATTTGTAAACATTCTTCAAGCCCCGGCGACGCAATAGAGGGCGGATCACTTCATCCTAGACCCGAGAAAGCGTTGTGCCCGCCCTCTACCCCACCCACGCCCGGGATACAACTCACGCACCTACCACACTGCCTGACGGGGAGCAAACAAAGGTCGAGGATGAAGGTGTGAGGCATTAAGAGACGCGACGTGAAGCTATGTCTTGATTCTTGGGCAGCTGATGGCCTTGAGGTAGCGCGGAGAGCCTACTGGATTATCTCCCCGCTCGGTCAGATGCACCTCTTGTGACTCCCACTGCGCCGTGATGGTTTGTTGGGCGAGTGCATGCGGGGCTTCCTCCACCCTCAACGCATGACTGATGGCGCGCTTCTCGGCTGCTTGTTACCACTTTGCCCCCGTGCTGATTCTGCTCACTGGAGGCTCTTGGCTGTGGCCTGTTCTTGATTTTAGTATTGTGGTGACTGACTTGCAGTATCTGGTGTCTTGGTACTAGTAGTAGTAGTAGTAGTAGTAGTAGTAGTAGTAGTAGTAGTAGTAGTAGTAGTAGCATCAGCAGCAGTCTACCTAGGTTAAATCCGGTTTACGTAGAAATAAAAGCAGGTAGAACAAGCATGTGATTGATTTCAGTATTGTGGTTACTGACTTGCAGAGTTTGGTATGATGGTAGTGGTGGTTGTGGTGGTGATGGTGGTAGTAGTAGCAGCAGCAGTGATCTATCTATCTCTACTAAGGTAGAATCCCCTTGACGCAAAAATAAAAGTAGATAGGGCATTTGCAAAGTATTTAGTATTGAGGCCACAGACTTGTAGAGTTTGGCATATTGGTAGTAGTGGTAACTCTGGTGGATCTCTTGGTGGTAGCAGTAGTAAAACAAAAGTAGACAGGACGGGCTGCGAAGTACCCTCAGTTTATCCTCTTTAGTCACCCTTTAAGACACGCAGAAGATACAGTACAGCAGTATTCTTCTCGCTATACGGCAGCAATATTCTCCCTCCCAACTTTTGATGTTATTAATCAGCGGTGTTGTTAATGACGCATCAAATTAAGAACCTCGTGCCTATAAATCCCTCGCACATTTTTAAAAACTTTGGTGAAATTTCTCAGAGCGCTGCACGAAAGAGCGCTTGGGGTTCCTGGTGGTGTGTCAGCGACGGGTGTGATTAATCTGTGGTGTAAATGGTGGTCCCGGTGGCTGTTTTCACCGCTGTGTCCTCATTAATCTCGGTTAACTCCGCCTCGTGATCCATTACTGCTCGGGTGTAAGCGCCAATTTGCTTAATGATAACGTGAGTGGTGCTGATACTTGCGGGGGAGGTGAAGGCGGCGGCGAGGCACTACTTGTGGAGGGTTTGGAAAGATGCGTGATAAAGGAGGCTGCCGCACACCTATAAAAACTAAACACTTAATTGCCGCGCATGGAAAAATATTACTATTACCTCGTTTACTTTCCTTACATTTTTTTTTTTTTTTTTTCACGCGTTTATATGAATTTTTTTTTTTCTACTGTCTTGTATTTATTTACTTTTATA
>NC_087162.1:9255000-9265000 GCF_035594125.1 Scylla paramamosain | reverse complement strand
TATGCAAGTTAAAGTTACCTACGTTTGTGTACAATTAGGAAAAACGCCAATTAAGCTAAACTCAACAAACACAAAAGGACAAACGCACGCAAACACGCCAGATGGGAGGTACTGGCAAGAAAAAAAAAAAAAAGCGTATACAGGCGTGAGGAGCAACATCACAACAGGTCATTGGAGTTTTTACTACCGCCAAACCACACAAGAAACGAAAGCTGGCCCCAACATTCATGGAAAGACAGGGAGTGAGAGGGGGACCAATCGTGCAAAAACTCTCCCATATACTTCCCTCAACCTCTCTTTATTCACCGGGCGCGTATATGTGGAGAGAAACTACTTTTAGTGACAATGCTTACCGATAAATCCGCAGATGTCGCTGGTTTTACGAGCTGGACATCCTATCTACACAGATCTGCACCAAAGACACTGAACTAAAGGCCATAAAACCACAGTAACCGGCAAATCTTCTCTCTGTGAACGAGGATCACAGAGGGACGGCTTGTAGTACTTTTTGGCTGGTTGGGTGGTTGTGGAGAGAGAGAGAGAGAGAGAGAGAGAGAGAGAGAGAGAGAGAGAGAGAGAGAGAGAGAGAGAGAGAGAGAGTGAGAGATACGCAAGACACGAGACCAAAGACACGAGAGACGAGAGAGAGCCAGACAAACAGAGAGCCAGAGAGAAACATTGAAACAGAAAAACCAGGCGTTCGTATGTTTGTTCTATTCAAATGGAGAGACAACAGAACCTCCTCGTGGACGCTCAAGAAGTGGAGATCGGCGTGACGAGATACCAAGGCTGAGACTGGGCCGTGAGGTGACACCACATGCCCTCTCGCTGGTGACGGGGGGTACTTTGTGTTTTACGGGACACTGTGAGAGATGAGCCGTGCCCGTCTTATCAGCAGCATCCAAAGTGATATTCCTGGAGATGGGGAGTTGGGGGGAGGGAGAGAAGGAGAGGTAGAGAGGAATGAATGTAAGAGGTTAGACTAGAGAGTAGGAGAGAGTTTTACTTCTACACAATCCCGTTTGACAAGCTCCCATAAAATTAATCCAGGTTGTTTAAGAAGGTTTTGTGGGGCAGTAATATTTTTTCTAAACATGTGAGGAATTTAACACATCGGGAGCTTAGGAACTGTCAGACATTCGAAGGCAGGGAGGGAGGGAGTGAGAGGCGGTGAATGAGACAATGAACGATAAGTATTGGGTGTTTAAAGCAAGACTGGCCGTAAATCAGTGGTTAGTAGGCGCCACTGGGTAAACCACCTGCTGGGGAGCATGCGAATTAAAAGAAAAGTTTCTCCATTATGTTATAAAATAATGGAAAAAAGAAATGGAAGAATAAACTAGTATCATAAACTCATTCTTTCTTTTGCTTTCTTCATCTTGAGAGAGAGAGAGAGAGAGAGAGAGAGAGAGAGAGAGAGAGAGAGAGAGAGAGAGAGAGAGAGAGAGAGAGAGAGAGAGAGAGAGAGATTCAGAATTTTACTAAATAAGGTTTCGCTTATCTCTCTAAGATCATCGCCGAGTCCAGATAAGTGAGAGGGTCAAATGCCTGCAGGGGAGGAGAGAGAGAGAGAGAGAGAGAGAGAGAGAGAGAGAGAGAGAGAGAGAGAGAGAGAGAGAGAGAGAGAGAGAGTCAGACAGACAGACAGACGCAGGCTAGAAAGATCTGCGAGAAAGGCAAAGGGGAAGGGAAAAAGAGCGTTAAGGAAGGCAGGGAAGGCGTCTGGTGGAGGAGTAAGAGGAGGAGGAGGAAGAGGAGGAGGAGGAGGAGGACGTATGTTGTGTATTATTGTCAGCTGTGACGTGGCGCGGCGGCCCACCCTTCATTACCATCTCAGGTTTTACTGTCTTTCAGAATAACACCCGAATTTGGGATAATAAGATAATGACGGCGATTTGTCTTCAATAGTGTACACAAAAAATTGACGATAAAGTCTGGATAAGGGAGGGGGAAAGGAAAGGGAAAAAGGGAGGGAGGAGGGGGAGTGATTTATTGTTGGTGCCGTAGAAGTCATACAGGGAGAAAGGGTGAGTGAAAGGAGAAATGGAAAAAGGAGGGAGGAGTAGGGAATGGGAAGCTCAGGTGCAAGTGTGCAGGTGAGGAATGGAGGCAGGTCAGGAGGTGCGCAGGTAAAGGGAAGGAAATGGAGGGACGGAAGGAGGGAGAAGAAGAAGAGGTAAGGGAAGGGGAGGAGAGGGGAAAGCGTGGGCTGGAGTGTACACAAGGCACGCTAGCTCACTATTGAGGCACCACGAATCGTAAATGTCCATCAAGCGACACGTGATCTGACGCAGCAAAGACAATCTCGCCAATTAAGAAAAGTAAAACACTCGCTACGTAATTCCATTTGCCCTCAACGCCGACAGGTCACACCAAGCTACAAATGCCGAGACTTACGACGCCGCCAGCACGCGTTCCAGCCATTCGCCTCCCACGAACACCGTGCACAGCGAAACGCGATACTTGAAATCGAGCGAGACTAGGATCCGAAGCAAGAGAGAGAGAAAGAAAAACACCACTGCAGGAAATAGATAGGCAATGACGTTGGTGGACTGAGAATAGTAAAGGAGAGGTAGAAGGGAAGACTTACAGGAGGGAGGAACACGTGACTAAGGAAGGACAGGGAATGATGATTTGATATTGAAAATGTAATGAATGAGTGACGGTCTTGGTTTGCAGTTCCTGACGAGCTTCATGAAGGATTCGGTTTCTTCGCTAATTAACTTTAGATTTTTCTTTAACTTTGTTTGGGCAAAGAGAGAGAGAGAGAGAGAGAGAGAGAGAGAGAGAGAGAGAGAGAGAGAGAGAGAGAGAGAGAGATGCGAGTACAGTGAAAGGGGGGACAGCAACATGGTCGACCGATAGTGCACATACACCACACACACACACACACACACACACACACACACACACACACACACACACACCACACACACACACACACACACACAAACACACACACAGAGCCAGCCAGTTCATAACAACTTCCACAGAAACTTTCATTCTTATCTCGTCCACGTTTTTGTTCTTCGTAAAGTGGGAGCTTCTCCTAGTCGCTAATTAATCCTAGTAAGTATTGTGATTAATTTACTTTATCGCGGCGAATTAGCATTTGATCATAGTTCCAGACACCCAGCGGCCGCAGCCTGCCACGCTCCATCACTCTAATTCCTGGACCTTCACCCTTGGCCCGACTGACTGGTGTACATGGACGACCTGACAGTCTAACCTGACAGCCTCGATCCCATAAGGTAACAGTTCTCATTAGCGTACCGCAGCCAGGTGAGGTGATCTTGTCATGTATGTACCGCCCCAGCACGCCACGAGCCCTGCTAGGACCTTCGTGATGGACTGACGGATTGATGCGGAGTGATGGCAGGTTGAGAGGAGCAAGACCAAACAACGAAGCCAATCTGCTGGAGGGTCAACATCCCAAACCCTCGACGAGTGGGTATCGTTTTAGCGTTGATGAGTTTAGTCGCAGAATCTCTTAGAAAGGATAACAAAGTTCTTACTGTTGGCTTAAATGACGTGATAAAAGAAGAGGTGTTCTCACAGCGCCTGATCTAAACATCCCAGGCCTTCGACGTGTGGGTATCGTTTTAGAGTCGACTAGTTTAGTCTTATAGTCCCTTTGAAAGAATAAGAAACAAAGATCTTTCTGTTATTGTAAATGGTATGGTAAAAAAAAAATGTTGTTGCGGTGCCTGACCTCAACATTCTAAACCCCCGAGGTGCGGGAATCGTTTTGGCATCAATGACTTTAGTTTTGGTTCCTTACAAAAAGCTCGCACAGTAGATTTAAATGACATGGTAAAAGAAAAAAATGTTACGGCATCTCTATGAAAGAATAACCGAGTCATAGGATATTAATATAATCTGTATGTGTAGGTTCTGTTAGCATGGCACTGGTGAAGGTGAGTCATGCAACAAGCCTTACATTATAAAGCTCTCTGCTCTGTATTGGTATAAAAGTAACGAGGCACAGGTTTTAGGCAATTTCCAAAATACCAATTAAACCTGCTGCTTTTAATTATGTGTACAGAGATTTTACCGTTCGCGCCATGAAGTTTATGGTCAAACAGAATTGCCCGAAAAATATACACGATCTCCTCGCTCTAAATTCAGTCATTGTCATGGGTACGTGTTGCAATAAAAGGCGTACCAGCCTTTACTGAACTTAAAAAGACACAGATGAAATAATGCACCACTAAGACTCTAATGTATTCATCCATCCCAACTGCAAACTAATCGGCCGACCACAAACCAAGGATAACACACGACCCGCTCTGGTTAAGACTCGCTGAGCCTCGCGTGACTAACCAGAACACACCACCTCGACGGACACTCCACCCGAGGATTACGACAGGACACGGAATCATTAGCAGGCGAAGCACTAACACTCACTTAAGCAGCCCCACCTTTCTCGCCTTCCCGCGTGTCCCTGACGTACAACAGTTGCCACGCCATTGATCGACTTTACGTATTTGTCCACTCTTGAAATCTGAAGCTCTCTTTACGTGTTTTTTTAGATTCCTACATTTCCCGGAGCTTGGCCATGGGAATTTGTTGGAATTCTAAGGTTAAGTCACGTTTTTGTTTTACCCGTCAACCTTTTCAATCTGAAGTTCTCTTATTGTGTTTCTCACAGTCTTATATTTCCTGAAACTCAGTCACAGGAATTTGTTGGAATTTTAAGCCTAGAAATTGGCCACGTCAGTGTTTAGTCTTTCCTCCATAGTGAGTTCAGTCATGGCTAGAAGTCCAGTAACTTGCTCTCACTCGCTTTGTTGTGTGTGTGTTCCTTGAATCTTAAGTCCTCTGATCTTCTGACAATTTCACAAAAACATTTAGAGATTCTTAGTAAACCCGAGAATTTAAGATCGCGACAAAGCACAAAAAAACATTTAAAGTGAATGTATGTTACTCTCTTTCTGACTCTCCGTATCTACATCCTACACAGTATTTCATTAAGGTGCAGCTCAGTCATCTAGAAACCCTTGCGATTGAGAACTATTGCCCACTCGCGCTGGAGATCGTATACCGTGCTCGGCGTCCTTTCATGCTAAGCCGGAACGAAAGTGGCTTAACTCTACGTCTTTCAGGTGTCAGGGCAAGGTAATCCATCTGTGGATTTACTGCGAGATGTTTAACTGGATCGCGTTTTTCATCCCCGTGCTGCGTAAGAAAAGTAAAATTGAGTCGAATCCATCATGCAGAAGGAGGCTTAATCTGAGGTAATATCGCCTTGATGAAGCTGAGCCGAAGAATAGCGAGTATTGTTGAAAGGAGAAATGAAACCCGCTCATCTAGATTAACGGTGAAGCTTTCCAAGATGGTTCATCCACTAACCTCCTTCTCCTCTCCCAACCTTTTCCTTTCTGCCTCTCTCCCGACCCTGCTCCACTGAACTCCCCGATCCCTTCCCTCCTTCCCTTCTCCCGGACCACTCCCTCCTTTCTTTCTCTCAGCTCCCTCAATCCTTACCTTCTGTTCCTCTTCCATCTCTCTACCATTTTCCTTTTCCCCCTCTCCCAACTCTCCCAACCATCTGCCCTCCTTTCCTTCTCTCTACCCATTCCCTTCTGCACCTGTTCTGGCTCCCTTCCCTCCTTCCTCTCTCCCAGTCCGTTTGTTCTTCCCCCTCTCTCAATCCATTCCTACGTTCTCTTTTTCTTCCCCCTCTCAATCCCTTCCTACGTTCTCCTCTCCAAATCCGTCCCCTTTTTCCCCTCTCCCCATCCCCCTCCGCCCTGCTCCTCTTCCTTTCATCCACCCCTTCCCCTCATCCTCTTTCCCCAATGTATGTAATTCCCTCCACTATTTTTGGCTACTGCAGTTTCAACTAAATTCAGCGCAGTCTATAAATATACCTTAGGATGGACTTTATCTAAATGTTATTTCGAATACTGGGCCTTTCAACAAGTTAATCTGCATGGCGGTATTCCACTACAGTTTTGTAATTCTATAATTCTGCCTCTACCTAATTTTTGTAGTGTTGGCGATGCTATATTCATTATTTTTCCCCCTTGTTATGTTTATCTTTATATTTAAATTTTTGGGAGCACTAGTATTCCCATGGCAAAATTTTAAGTGTATACACTCATTAGGTGCAGGTGTATATCCATTAATTTGATTATAGGGCTGACTGTATTCCAGAGAGAGAGAGAGAGAGAGAGAGAGAGAGAGAGAGAGAGAGAGAGAGAGAGAGAGAGAGAGAGAGAGTGTCCATCTAAAATAAAAAACTTAATAGCCTGGTAATCTTCACTTCTCTAAATTCACCCATTTATCTCTAATTTATTCATTTTCTTTCCTTCTCTTCCTTTTCCTCCTTCTATTTCGCCTGTTACTACTTTCCCTTCCTCTCCTCTCCTTTCCTCATCAGTAGGTCGGAGGCAAGAGTCGTCCAACGTGCGGAGATCAATTAAACTAATGATCTTAATTAGCATTCAGGTGAGGAGCTCGACCGGGTGAAAAATAATGATAATCTAATTTAATCCGGATTGCATTACGAGACTCAGCCTTGTCTGACTCGAACAGGTGCTTAGTTGTGGTGGTGTTACTATTCTGAAGCGCTCTGCTCTCTCACTACGACTATTTTTAAAGCCCACGAGAGTGTTTCTCCGTTTAATAATGTGGAAATTTTGTTAGTCTGTCACCAGAACCGTAAAAACAGCCTTAAAAACCCGTGCAACTTTAACTGGAGTCTTCTGAAAGTTGTCGTGGTGCGGCAAAGAAGTGTTTCAGAATAGGGTCCATTGTTTTGACTTGCTGGGACACACACACACACACACACACACACACACACACACACGTGCCTCCGTAAATAGTATGATCATTTTAATACGCATTTCCGCTGTAAAGTTAATGCATTATAAATCTTTCTCCATTCTCACTGAGCCAGAGTTTGTGTTTGTGTCACGGACTTATCTTTTATCCATGTTAATATCTAGCTATCTGCCATTCTGTTAGTCTTTTTATTCATGACAGTGTGGACTTTGGGAGGCACTGTCCTATCCTTAATAGACTAGGGAAACCCAACGTGAAAAGCAAGAAAGTTTGAATGCTTGTTTATATATATAGTAATTCCCTAACCTCCCTGACTGGTAACGACCCGATGGCTGCCGCCCTGTTGGGACTGGGTGCTGGTTGGCGGCGCGAGAAGGGGTGGTCATTCTAAAGCCCAGATCCCCAGTATAGGTACAAAATGAGCTGCTACTGTAGTCTTCTTTAATCACTGATGCTCCAACCTGTAAGTCACGATGTTGTTACAAATTGCGCAAATCAATATAAATATACTAATTGGTAAGATTAACCTATAAATGAAAATAAATATACCTGAATGATACAGTGTCATGTTGATAATAAATAATCACCACCACATTATTTGATTAGTCATTCCTGAACCAATTTCTTTCTCACACACTCACTACACAACATATGTAGGTTAGAAATCCATCCTTGTTCCCGGCTACAGTTCATATTACAGCTGAGTCAAGATCAAGTACATTACATGTAATGTTAAGGAAAGGTGTTCTAGGTAATGTACCTAAACATGGCGTGAGAATGTACCTGAGAACAAGCCTCAATTACTCTGAGGTAAGTGTACAGTTACCTAATGTGGTAGCAGCTCACCTCCCTCATCATGATGTGCACATTGTTACAATACAGTCCACCTTCTAATTCTTATGTTGATGATCAACTTAATAATTTTCTCTATATTTTTTCCTTGGGTAAGGATGTTATTTTGTTTGGTTATTTTGATTTACCGTCAATTCATTGGGGTGGGGATTTGCCTGGTTACGAGTTAACACTTAGGAACCGTCACTTCTGTATTGTTTTACCACTCTTGGACTTACGCAGTGGGTTACTGAACCAATACTTCTGTCATTGCCAATATACTAGATCTTCTATTAACTAGTGAAGGTGATAAAGTAGGGAAGGTTCAGGTACTTCCCCCTTTCCCTAACTGTGGGCATAGCCCCGTTTCGTGTTGTTACATCTCTCAGGTAATTTCAGGTTCTAGAGAACAGCCAGGAACAGACTTTGGCATAAGGGTAAGTACAATAAAATTAGTAGTCATCTGTCCATTATTGACTGGGATTATGATTTTCTTCACCTCTAACGTGGATGACTTGTTCTCTTGTTTTCATAATATCCTGATGCCTTTGATAAATATGTCCCCCTGCACTGAAATAAAAACCAGATACAAAATCCTCTAAATGGAATGCCCGACCCCCGCGGTCACTGAGGAGGAGGCGAGAGTTACTATGGGCACAATCTAAGTTAAGCCGTTCTCGATTAGGAAAAAACTCTAATGAGGCTACTGCTTCATTGAGACTCTACCTAGATATTAATCATTAGTTTAGAAATTTTTCGCTAAGAAACAGGTAGAGAATGAAGCTTCCCTTGTTGATAGTCTCTTACACAACTGAGCGGCCCTTGTGATGTAGTGAGTGAGGTGCCACAGGACTGTTCTTGGTCCATTGCTTTTTCTTTTATACATTAATTTTCTCACTAATAATATCAAGTCACGTACAAAAATTTTAGCTGATAATCTTGAATTATAATATCACAGTTAAGACAAGCTCTCCACATTCTCTTGTGCAAGAGAAACAGATATTACTTTTCTTTATAAAGTAGCATCCTCTCTTGTCCATGAATTCCAATAAATATGTAGTATTACGATTCAGTAGACGGTCTGTGGATTGGTCAACTATACCAGTCTCTGGCTCAAACTTTATGAATAACACTCATATTCCAATTAAGAATATAGCAGTTGACCTTGGAGTAACTATAGATTCATCTTTTTAAATTTCATCAGCATATAAGAACATAAGAACATAAGAAATAAGGGAAGCTGTAAGAAGCCACCAGGCCTGCACGTGGCAGTCCCAGTTTGAAATATACCTACCTGTTTCACCTGTCGTCCCCATTCATAAATCCATCTAATCTTCTCTTAAAGCTCCCTAATGTCTTAGCACTAACAACTTGATTACTAGTCCGTTCCATTCATCTACCAATCTATTGAGAACCAATTCCTTCCTATCTCTTTTTTAAACCTAAATTTTTCAAGCTTGAACCCGTTATTTCTTGTTCTGTCCTGGTTACTGATCCTAAGAATTTTGCTTACGTTCCCCCTGTTATATAAAACCTTATACCACTTAAAGACCTCTCTCAGGTCCCCTCTTAACCTACGTCTCTCTAAAGAATGTAAATTTAACAGCTTCAGTCTCGCCTCGTAAGGAATACTCCTCATCCCCTGTATCCTTTTAGTCATTCTCCTCTGTACTGATTCTAGTAGACCTATATCCTTCCTGTAATATGGGGACCAGAAATGCACAGCGTGGTCTAGATGATGTCTGACCAGCGCCAAATAAAACTTTAATATTACTTCAGGCCTTCCATTTTTAACATTCCTAAAAGTGAATCTTAATACTATTTGCCCTGTTTCTGGCCTCTGTGCATTGTTTTCCTAGACGCAGTTCAGAGCTAACTATAACTCCGAAATCTTTCTCGTATCATGAATCTACCAGAGCTTCGTTGTTTTTTGTGTACTTACTGTGTGGGTTTCCTCTACATACGCTTTGTAATTTGCATTTGTTGATATTAAACTGCATTTGCCATCTGTCTGTCCATTCGTTCATCCTATCTAAATCTGCTTGCAAGACGATGGCATCCGATTTTGACCTAATTAATATACCTACCTTCGTGTCATTCGCAAATTTACTAACATCACTACTAATTCCACTATCCAAGTAGTTAGTGGCACCCCACTAACTACATGACTCCACTCGGATTTAGAGCCGTTTATTACAACTCTCTGTCGCCTGTCGCTTAGCCATGACCTTATCTAGCCTAACACTTAGCAGCCTAACATCGTTCAGAAAGCAGGTGGCATGGCTCAAAACTTACTTAAATCTACTGTTAATCGGGAGGTATCTTTTCTCATTCCTATTTAAACAGAACACTTACAGCCCCTACTGGAATGCTGCACATC